>NW_015652298.1:213270-216234 GCF_001515625.1 Sinocyclocheilus rhinocerous | reverse complement strand
AAATAAGAAATGTTGAGGGGAAAAATGCATACTTTTCAACATACTTCTCAACTAAACTACCAGTAACTGGCGGTAAGTCACTTAATGAGTGAGCCATTAGGCGCGTTTCCATTACAGATTTGCGCAAAACTTTGGCGATATTTTATAAATGTTGATAAAAAAGTATTGCGAAATGACGGTGTTTCCATTAACCAATGTTATGCGACTAAAACGTAACCTTTTGCTTCTCGCGATAAGTCATGCCAATGGATTTTGGTGGGATTTTGACGGATTTTGGCTATATTTATTCAAAGGAGGCTTATGCGTGTATCTTTACAGAAGCAGCACATTCAGAAACGTGAGAAACGTGCGTGGCGCGACTGGATTCTGGAATAAACACAAGCATTGTGGCCACAATCAGCCGTATCAGAAGGGAAAGCCCCTTATACTGGAGCGCGGCCACTTATGAAGTGTTTCTTGGAGGTTATAGTACATTGAAGAATGATCATATGACTTTTTACATACGCCATGTGACCTGTAAATGCGAAAAAGCCGTTTCCATTGCAGTTTTGCGAATTATTCCTTTTTCGCATTGCCTGAAAAACCACCTCATGCGAGCGTAAAAACTTTTTTGCGATATATGGGCGTTTTTGCGAAATTGACACGTTTCCATTAGGCGTAGACCTATTTTCAATTCGCAATTTCAATTTGCGCAATTTGAAGGGTGATGGAACTGGAAAGTCAGGCTGTCAGTTGAAATGGGGATAGTCAGACAATTAAGTAAATTTATCTGATCATTAATTAAGTATAATTAAGTGTTCTCTAATTTTGATCAGTGTTCTTTTTCAAATATTTAATTTGTTTTTTTATACCGTGCTGAATATATTTAACTCATGAAATATGTTTAAACACTGCACTTTTACTCCTGTTAGGATAACATTAAATAAGACTAAGCAGTGACCTCTAAATTTAGGAAAATGTAGGTTGTTCTATAATTTTGATCTCCACTGTATATGAAAGACCAATATTTAATAAACAGCTACATTTATTGAATATGAATAGCCTAAATAATTTAATACATTTATTTAATAAATGCATTTGGTAAAATGTGTATATACACACCAGCTTTCAGAAGTTTATTGTCAGTATCTTTTTAAAGAAATGAATACTTTTATTCAGCAAGGACACATTAAATTGATCAAAATTGACAGTAAAATAAATACAATGTTAAAAAGATTTGTATTTCAAATAAATGCTGTTTCTCTTTTAAACTTTCCTTTCGTTTCTCTTTTCAAATATCCTGGAAAAAAATATCATGGCTTCAGCAAACTTTTTTCAACATTGATAATAATAAGAAATGTTTCATATTAGAATGATTTCTGAAGCATCATGTTACACTAAAGACTGGACTAATGGCTGCTGAAAATTCAGCTTTGTATATATATATATATATTAGTTGTTATTATTATATTGTAATACTATTTTACAATATAACTGTTTTACAGTATTTTTTTAACAAATGAATGCAGCCTTATTGAGCATAAGATACTTCTTTTAAAAACATAAAAAAATCTTACTGACCCCCCCGTTTTGAACAGTTTTTAAATAATATTTCTAATATTATATTCATATGGCATAATATTATATGAAATACATTGAGAATATTATAAATAAATATATTTATTTCATTTTAATTTCAATGTAATCTGAAGGAAAAATTCTCATTATCTTAACTGTGCACTATTTACAGCTGTAAGTCATCGTAGAAAATTCAAACGTAGCTCATCTAATCCGAATTTATAGCATCAGAACTACATGAACTACAAATTTAATTTAAATCCATGTGGAGGAGAAAGAAGGAGACAGATATAGAGGAAGCTGCAGATGGAATTCGTCTTGCTTTATTAAAGAGAAAAAGATGGGATGAAAGAAAGATGAAAGTGCATTTGAGATAAAAGTTGTTCTGAGGGGAGGATCGGGCCGCGGGCCTCGTGTCCACTTCATGTGGGGATGTTTAGGGGTCATATGTTCACCTGTGGAGGGGTGTCTGTTTCCTGTTACACTACTGGAGGTCTTTGTTTCTAGTAGAAAGCTGAATGCGGTGCAAGGTTTTATGAAATTGAGCAGCTAGAAAATAATGGAAAACAATTAATTAATTGAAATGGTTATTGAAAGTTTGATATATAAAGTAGACATGAAAGTAGACATGTTGGGGGTAACGCATTACAAGTAACGCGAGTTACATAATCAGATTACTTTTTTCAAGTAACTAGTAAAGTAACGCATTACTTTTTAATTTACAAGAGAATATCTGAGTTACTTTTTGAAATTTTTTTTTAATACTTTTTTATGGAGTAACGCAATATTGTAATGCATTACTTTTAAAAGTAACTTTCCCCAACACTGCTTAGGATAGAAAATTAGGCTTAGTCAAAAATGTGGTTAAACTTTATTTTGAGATGTCCTTACAGTGTATTTGCAGAAACAAGTACTGAGTGATATTAATTAGGTTTAGGCATTACACTTTATTTTACAGTATGTGTACTTACAGTGTGCTTACCCAAGAATGTCACTATTTTTGAAAATAGGCTCATTTTCCAACTCGCCTAGAGTTAAACAGTTGAGTTTTACCGTTTTCAAATCCATTCAGCCGATCTCCGGGTCTGGCGGTAGCACTTTTAGCTGTAGCTTAGCATAGATCATTGAATCTGATTAGACCGTTAGCATCTCGCTCAAAAATGACCAAAGAGTTTTTATATTTTTCCTATTTAAAACTTGACTCTTCTGTAGTTACATCGTGTACTAAGACCGACGGAAAATGAAAAGTTGCTATTTTCTTAAATATTATTTAATATCACAGCAGGCGCAATGATATTACGCAGCTTCTGAAAATAGTCCCCAGCACGCTCCCTGTGCAAGCAGGTGGTCACGTTGGTTATGTTGACGGAAGTTAGCCTATTTTCAGGCACTGCGTAATATCATTGC
>NW_015652298.1:206022-212720 GCF_001515625.1 Sinocyclocheilus rhinocerous | reverse complement strand
GTTCCTAGCCATATCGGCCAAGAAAATTGCAACTGTTCATTTTCCGTCAGTCTTAGTACACTTGTAACTACAGAAGAGTCAAGTTTTAAGTAGGAAAAATATAGAAACTCTTTGGTCTTTTTTGAGCGAGATGCTAACGGTCTAATCAGATTCAATGATCTATGCTAAGCTACCGCTAAAAGTGCTACCGCCAGACCCGGAGATCGGCTGAATGGATTCGAAAACGGTAAAACTCAACTGTTTAACTCTAGGGGAGTTGGAAAATGAGCCTATTTTCAAAAATAGTGGAGTGTTCCTTTAAGGTTAGGTTTAGGGGTAGGTTCAGGGTTAATACCTAGTTATTACGCAGTAAATAAGTACATAGAATTACACGCGAAACAGGACTGTAAAATAAAGTGCTGCCAGTTTAGGGTTTGGATTGCTTGTAATTATGCATAATTGACTATTATTACTATAGTAAAAACTTGTAAGGACACCTTAAAATTAATGTTACAGATAATCCCAAAACTTTTCTGCAGATGTCAAACACCATCTTTCCAAACTTTATAGTATTTTGTCGCAAATCCATCTTTTTTACATGGTAGAAGCTTTTATCTTCAAAAACGTACAAAGCAGAACTACACAAGAAGAAAAAATGACCCAGACTACAGTAATAACAAATAAAACTGCATTGATTCTAAACATACTTTGTAGTGATCATAATGTGCTTTGTATAGTCAATTATTGAATTTCAGTGTTAACTTTTGTGCTCTTATTATGCAACTGCTAGTTGATGTCCAATCTGAATCTGATGACAGGGGTTGAAAAAACAAATGCGATTGGTGACTTCAACCGAAAAAGAAAGAGAGTTCAGAGGCAAATAATTACATTTTGATGAAAGATTATGATTATACCATAGATGATTTAAGTAAACAGGTGTTTTCTGTTACTAAATGGAGTGCTGTGTTAGCCAGTCAGCACCCAGCACCAGGATGCTTTAAATCCATTTCATAATTACACAAATAACACAGTTGTTCTGAGAGGACGTGGTTAATAAGTTGAATATTTCTCTTTGCCGGCCTAAGTCAGGTGCCACAATATAACCTTTCAAAAACACCCCTTTCATGTAGTTGCACAGCTTGAGATTTTCTGACAGTGTGTGTGTGTGTGTTTGGTTGCTTGTGTGCGTGTCATGGAGTGCGGACAGTGAGGGTGGTGTCTCTGTCACCGTGGTGATTTACGAGCGTGCTCAGTTGCAAGCTGCACAGTGCAGGATATTGTTCTCTGACACTGACGGGTCTCTCTGCAGGCTGTCAGGACGTGCGCGCATGTGTGCGTGTGTGCGCGTGCAGGGGCTGAAGGTGAGCCTGGGCCGGCACAATCAATCAACGGCGGGTCAGTACAGTCCCGGGGCCCGGGACCACCTCACACTCGCCTCTATTGTGGGCGCTCTATCGCTAATGAACACCGGCCAAGTTGGGACCCTTTGTTTAGTGCTGGAGGCTTCATGAGCTTTCTGCCTGGGCTTTGAGAAACTGTCACTGAACTCTTCAGCTTGGAGCGCGTGTGTGTGCCCACCCTCCACCTCCCCCAACCCTCACATACACCTCTCTTTCTCGGCGTCTCAGCTTTCATTGTGCACCACATCAGGATACAGTACTGCTGCTGGATTCCGGTTTCAAACAGAATTGAAGCTCCGGTCTGGTCAACAGCTAAACCGCAGCTTTGGCAGGAGATGTACTGTATGCTTTAGATGAAGCTCCGATGGAGGGGCTTCACCCGTAACGACCCTTTCTTATTCACCAATCAGCTCGCGCTGGAAATCAAGACAAACCTCAACGTGTCTGCATGCATGGCCTTATTATGTCGAATATCTGACATGTGGCTCAAAATCAAGACGTGAGATGAAAAGTTGTTTCTTTAAGCAATAAGGTATGAGAGGCCGTGCTATATTGTGAATATAACATGGATGGAACGCTGTATTGACCAATCAGCATCCAGGATCCGAATTAGCAGTTGCATGTTAAAGATTCTAAACCTCAAATTAAAGTTTTACATCTAAAGACAAATTCAGTGCAAAACTCACCACAACACTATACTAAGTTGTAGGTGGCTTGCAGGGTGCTGCTATGTGTTTGGTAGTGTGTAGCTACTAGCTACAAGTCAAAAAGAGCCCACAGATACTATGATATTTGTGACCCTGGACCACAAAACCAGTCATAAGTTGCACGGGTTTATTTGTAGCAATAGCCAAAAATACATTGTATGGGTCAAAATGATCCATTTTTCTTTTATGCCAAATATCATTAGGATATTAAGTAAAGATCATGTTCCATGAAGATATTTTGTAAATTTCCTACCGTAAATATATCAAAATGAAATTTCTGACTAGTAATATGCAATGCTAAGGACTTCATTTGGACAACTTTAAAGGCGATTTTCTCAATATTTGGATTTTTTTTGCTCCCTCAGATTCTCGGCCAAATATTGTCCTATCCTAACAAACCATACATCAATGGAAAGCCTATTTATTCAGATGATGTATAAATCTCAATTTCAAAAAATGTACCCTTATGACTTGTGGTCCAGGGTCACATTTTTGGTCTGTAGATATGGCTCAGATTGCTTCGTTAGTGTAACTTTGTAAGATGTTTTTTTGCTTACACTTTATTTTACAGTGTAACTATACATTTAAGTACTGAGTAATATTAATTAACTACATGTACTTACTATATGGGTCGGGTTAGGATAAGGATTTAGTTTAGGGTCACTTGCATGTAATTATGCATAATTTATTGCTATTACCATAGTAAGTACAATAATATTCATAACAAGGACAATGTAAAATAAAGTGTTACATTTTTTGTTGTTGTTATTGATGATATTGAATACAAAAGTTACACAAACTAAATAAACAAACCATTAATTACATCTGTTCAGCATTCACACATGCCCTTGACTTTCACAAAAGCCTTTTTGACAGCATTTTGTCTGCGTCTGTGTGAGAATGAGCGTTTCGCGGGGTTTCCCACCCTCCGCCGCGACTGACCACATTTTTGGTCTGTAGATATGGCTCAGATTGCTTCGTTAGTGTAACTTTGTAAGATGTTTTTTTGCTTACACTTTATTTTACAGTGTAACTATACATTTAAGTACTGAGTAATATTAATTAACTACATGTACTTACTATATGGGTCGGGTTAGGATAAGGATTTAGTTTAGGGTCACTTGCATGTAATTATGCATAATTTATTGCTATTACCATAGTAAGTACAATAATATTCATAACAAGGACAATGTAAAATAAAGTGTTACATTTTTTGTTGTTGTTATTGATGATATTGAATACAAAAGTTACACAAACTAAATAAACAAACCATTAATTACATAATATCTAAAAAAAAACTTAATTACATAAAATAATGAAATAATTGCACTACTGTTCAAAGGTCTGAGGTTGGTCAAATTTTTAAATGTTAAAAAAAAATAAAACCTTAATCAGTACCTGCACAATTATTTCAGTATTGTCTACGTGCAACAAAATACTCTCACTTCAGTATGACCCAGACAGATGCTATTAAGTTCTGTAAACATATGAGCTATAACAGGAGTACGTGATGCACATTGAAAAACACAAGCATGTAGCCATTCTAGAAAAGATTCTGTTTGTATGTTCTGTTCAGCATTCACACATGCCCTTGACTTTCACAAAAGCCTTTTTGACAGCATTTTGTCTGCGTCTGTGTGAGAATGAACGTTTCGCGGGGTTTCCCACCCTCCGCCGCGAAAGACTGACCACAAACACAGAGTGCGTGCCATTGTAAGGGTCCGGCCGCTCTAAGCATCAGTGCTAACAGACATTGTCTTGGTTTCCCTCCAGTGTGTATTTTCAGAATGATTATTGTACAGAATATACAATATGTCTGCGTTATCATGGAGACGAGAATGGCTCTTGTGATTTCTCCACAGGAAATGGCCCTGCGCTGACCAGTGATGACCTCACGAGGAAGGTCATGACCTCAGGTTGGCCTCTGCCAGCTTTGTGGGTTTGGCTGAGAATTGGATACTGGACATGAAGTACAAGTCCTCTAGTAGGGCTGCACGATTATGACAAAAATCATAATTGTCGATTATTCCCTTGAAATTGTAATTGCGATTATTAATTACGATTATCACAATTTACATTGAATGATGTTTATACCATTGTTTGATGCAACTGCATGCCGTATTTTTTTATGAAAATAAACAAGCTGAAAACACTCTAACTGAAAAACCTTTAGTGCTTTTCTATAGTATTAAGCCTCAAATGTCAAATATACATCGGATTGGTTCTTCTTTAAATTATAAAAAAAGTAAAAATATGAATGTTTATAATGTTATACTAAAACTAAAATTTAAATAATGGGGAAAACCCTTAAGATAACATGTAGAAAGAAAAAAACGCATCTTAAGCACGCAGAATTACATAAGCGGACTTTAAACGATTAATTGCCGCTTTGAACGATTACGTAATTGTGGCATCCATAATTGTAATCGCGATTAGAAATTCGATTAATTGTGCAGCCCTAACCTCTAGTAAATATGGCCATACTATACAGATTACATTAGTAATGAAGGAGAACTGGTGATTCTGTTTTTATATCACTATTATTTTTAATATCTCTGCCCATATATGCAGTGATCAAACCCAAGGTGTTGCTACTAACAGCTGTGCAATGACATATTGATGTTTTGGGCATATATGCCTTTTTTTTTTATCCCTTACTTATTCCAAAAGAAGGGTTAAAATATATAGTACGACTTATAGCCCATGGTTTAGATTTAGGTTGAGATAGCATGAGTATGTTCTCAGTGTATACAGAATAACAGTGCCCTCCTGTGGTCATAACATGCAAACTCATTAATGGGAGGCTCATACAGGTTGCATTGCTTTTTCTTTTCTTTTTTTTTAACCAGCAGACCACACCATATGAACTATAAATATACACCAATAAGCAAGAACGTTTTGGCTTTATGTGACTGAATTACATTTTGTGCATATGCAAATTCTAAAAAGACCTGATTTGTTATTGTCAGCCTTTTGCTAAAAAAAAAGGGGTTTATTACACAGTAATTATAGAGTTATGCGTGTGTGCATGCAAATATAGAGAAAGATCCTCTGACAATGTAGCAATATTTAAAACCAGTAATTAAAATATTGTGCCTTATCTATTATAAAATATAAAGTTGCATTGTAAAAGTGCCAAATAAACGTCTTGATATGTTGTGTTGCAAAATATTCAAGTGTCAATTTCTTACATCCAAAACAATTATTATGCTTGTAGTTTTACCTTATGAACAAGACACCTCAAATATACAGTTGTTATTATGGAAAAAAATATTTATGGAAATTATGAACTTAGTAATTAAGTTGAACTTCTTTTAGTTTGATGGAATATCAGGTATCTTATGGCTTAAACATTTTAAAGAAAAAATGTTTTAATTTGTAAACAGACAGTTACCAAAAAATTATAACATCATAGGTCTGGTTTCACATACCTTATTTATTCACGAACTGAAAATGATTTACCAGCAACATCTGTCACATGTTCCCTTGGCGTACAAAAATCAATATCATTCACTGTAGATATGAAATGCATCATTTACAAAAAAATGAAAATCATACAAAAATGTGAGAAATAAAACCCCAACAGAAAATTTGCAAACATGAGCATATCAGTGGCAACCATTTCAGCATCTGCTGTTCCATACTTATGTTTTAGGAAAGGGCAGATCATTTTTTTTTTTCTTTTTTTTTGGAAACAATAAGTCCAAAGGTGTTTTTTTAGGTGAGGGTTGTAGAGCTAATTTCAATTCAAACCCGAATCCAAAATTGCAGATGAATATTAAAAGGAACCAGTCTGCTGGATTGTGTGAATGAAGACTGCATTTGACATTCAGAAACTTGAAACTTAAAAAAAAAAAAAAAGATTCAAGTGCTTGAAATACCAAGTTTTAGGGATTGTTCAAATAAGTACAAGCTAGAAAAGGAAAGGAATATAAAAAAAAAAAGATTCTGCATCCAAGTACACACACAAAACCCTCTTCCAAATCACACACATTCAGCAACACAAAACAACATGTATATCCTGCAAAAATCACTTTCACGTCCTATGAAGGCACAAGCATGATGTTCACAGAATGATGCATATTGTTTGAGAGTGTACACTATTGATCTGTCAGTCCAGTCTGAGTGTAGGTGACGGTTTCTGAGGACGGGGACTGTTTCATGGCCCGGCTGAAGACTGGACATCTGATGTTTGATTTACAAGGCATCCAGAAGGCTGTCGATGCGGCTGACCAGCTCTTGCCTCTTGCCTGACAGGGTTTTATCCGAGTCGATGTAGGCGTCCTTCTTCACCTTTCCAGCCACCAGGCGTTCGGCCTCCTGACAGGATCGGCACACCAGATCCTTCAGCTGGTTGTCCAACTTCTGTATCTCACCAACCTGCAGACAGAGAAAAAAAAAACAGGAAAACATATAGAAAAATCCAGCTTAAAGGGACAGTTCACCCAAAAATGAAAATTCGGTCATTAATTACTCACCCTCATGGAACACAAATTAAGATATTTCTGATGAACTCCGAAAGCTTTCTGACCCTCCATAGACAGCAAGGGAATTACCACGCTATGGTTCAACCTTCATTTTATAAAGCTACGAGAAAGCTGTTTGTGCGCAA
>NW_015652298.1:198215-205889 GCF_001515625.1 Sinocyclocheilus rhinocerous | reverse complement strand
AAAAAAAAACAGGAAAACATATAGAAAAATCCAGCTTAAAGGGACAGTTCACCCAAAAATGAAAATTCGGTCATTAATTACTCACCCTCATGGAACACAAATTAAGATATTTCTGATGAACTCCGAAAGCTTTCTGACCCTCCATAGACAGCAAGGGAATTACCACGCTATGGTTCAACCTTCATTTTATAAAGCTACGAGAAAGCTTTTTGTGCGCAAAGAAAAAAAAAAAAAAAAAAGTTATTCAACAATTTCTTAATTTCTTTCTCTTCATCGTGGTACATCGAAGACTGACACGGAAGAGAAGAAATTGTTGAATAAAGTTAGCTTTTATTTCTTTGCACACAATAAGTACTCTCATAGCCTCATAAAATTAAGGCTGAACTACTGATGTCACATGGACTATTTTAACAAAGTATTACTACCTTTAGGGTCCTTGAACGTGGTAGTTTGCATCAGAAATTGGGATGTAACGATTCACTCAACTCACGATTCGATTCACGGTTTTGATTTCACGATTCGATTTTCTTTTAACAAAATGAGATTGAAGACATTATACAGTAAATTAAAAGGTGTAAGGGTGACCCCGAATAGTCGACGATTCGATACTTCGATAAGAGGAGCCTGATTCGACTACAAATCTCACAGTCGAATGTTCGCGGGGTGTTATGATCATGCCATTTTGGCTATATGGGGGTGCTCAAATGTCTAATTTCACATAGAACTACCGGTTTTCTCCCAGTAAGTTAATAGACAGCCTATTATGATAATGCTGTAAATAAGAATATGAAAAGAAAAAAGCTTCAAATAAATATTTTAACGTGCGTGAATAAATCCAACCACCCCTATAGTTTTAAGTTTCACTTTCCATAATCCGTGACCGACAGAGGGCGGTAGGGATTTAAATCTTTAACAAGACTCAAATTGACACAGGCAGAGTGAAAGACTGGATTTTTTCGATCAGGTAGGGTACAAGTGATTTCAAAACATTTCAGCCGGTTCATATATATTGTGTATATGTTATTTATCTCGTATAAGATGCATTTGGTTGAGTTACGCTGCAGTAAAGCGCTTCAATGTACGGTGATTATCTCTTCAGCGCGCAGCGCGAGCGGGACAAACAACAATGCAGAATATTAATAACTATGACTGGGACTGTCATATACATAACATTATAATGAGAACACTATTATAAATGTGAATTTTTAGAGTTTAGTTGCCGTGTTTCTGCACGTTGTTGCGTGAACAACGCGTCCACAAAATGAGTTCATTCAAAGCCGCGCAGACACGTTCATGTGCAGATAGCATATAAGTCATAATATTAACGCTATGTTGTATAAATAACGAAGCGTATTCTATATGAGATAAATGATGAGTTAAATCCCATTGAATAAAAACCTGCTATCAAATGCTTCACTCTACTCGTCATCTTCAGCGCGTGCAGCTTAAAACAGAAATGCAGAACATTAATAACTACGGTCATATACATAATGTTATAATGAGAGCACTATTGTAAAAAATGTTGTGAATTCTTAGGGTTTCGCTGACGTTTAATGTTAACTATCTTTTAATCAAAACATAAAACATTATTTACCCCGTTTGTATCTGCGAGGCATCCATTACACATTTTCCCTGTGTGTTAAGGTCAGTAATTATCACTGTCGAATGTCTCTCTTGGTAATGTATTTTGCCCCCCGCCCCCAAACATATGATTCGACTATCAGCAAGATTCGAAAATGTCGGGGACACCCCTAAAAAGGAGTCCTTTTATTAGGCTATTGCTGCACGTTTCTTTGTGAAATTGAAATAGAACAAAACTAAATTGAAATTTTAAACAAACCCCAAATCAAACAAGTTACACAAAAAAGAAATCTCTTCGTATAAACAAACTAAGGCTTTGTCTGTGCTCTTTCCATTTAAAATGAGAGGCAACCACTGCATTTTAATCATGATCCAAACAAAGATGCTGCATACATGCAGCATGGAGCAGTTTTTTATCTAAATTAGACTGTATAATTTTGAAATTTGAAGCAAAAACAGAATGGTCTGACTTTAGTTTTGTGAAACTATACTACATAAAACATATCTGAATGAAACAGCAGATGAGCTGAATGAAATGCAAATTCACACTCTGCCAGCAAGTTACACAAATAAAAGAAATCTCTTAATATGAACAAACTGCTTTGTCTGTGCTCTTTCCATTTAAAATGAGAGGCAACCACTGCATTTTAATCATGATCCAAACAAAGATGCTGCATACATGCAGCATGGAGCAGTTTTTTATCTAAATTAGACTGTATAATTTTGAAATTTGAAGCAAAAACAGAATGGTCTGACTTTAGTTTTGTGAAACTATACTACATAAAACATATCTGAATGAAACAGCAGATGAGCTGAATGAAATGCAAATTCACACTCTGCCAGCAGGTGGCGCTTATGAACAGCAATGATATAGTCCTGGGTTACCGCTGTAAAAAAAAAGCGAACTCTACTTTAATATGTATCGTTCAGAGGCAAGATGAAAAAATACCACGTAAACTTCTCTAAAGACAGCCAGTTCCCCTCAGAGATACAGTCATATAAATTCCTACTCCAACTGTATCGCGATTTGATTCGTCACATATTTGAACCGATTTTCAATCTATAGTGAGAAAAGCTCTCGGATTTCATCAATAATATCTTAATGTGTTTTTTCCGAAGGTGAACAAAGGTCTCGGAATGACATGAGGGTGAGTAATTAATGGCAGAATTTTAATTTTTAGGTGAACTATCCCTTTAAGAATTTTGAAATATGGTAAAAGATGGGCTTTAGAAGAGATTGACTCTACTTTTTCGGCCAGATCGGAGCCCTCTGCTTTGAGACGGGCTTGTAATGCACTGATGTCATTGGAGAGGGTGCGGTGTTCGGCCTCCAGGGTCTTGCGGCCGCTGTTCAGTGCTCCGGTATCGCGGGTCTGCTTGTAGCGGTTCACAACTTCGTCCATGTGGCGGTACAGACCGAGACGCTTGTTCACCAGAGTCAAGACCTGCTCGGTGATGGAGGCCACCTTCATGCGCACCTCTGCTGCTGGATCCTAACGGAGGAAATGAGGAAACGACAGCTTAGTTAATGTGACACCTTCACTGTCACTTCAACAATACCGTGAGCTCCAGACGCACCTTGGTGATGGAGAAGTCGAGGCGCACGTAGATGATGACAGTGAAAAAGAGGATGTAGAACAATCCCACCACTAACAAAGGCTCCTGCAGCATCAGGATCTTATTGAAGGTGTAGTGAACCTAATGAGAAACACAGTTAATACTCACTTTTGGGGTTACTCAACTGGCTCACTTTTGCTGAAAGCATTTTTGACAACTTTACATGCACTTCAATTCCATTGGAAAAATCTGAAGCTGCTCAGCAAATGCACCTGTACTGTAGAAGCAGAGTAGAACTGGCATGAATAATGATAAAAAAACAAAACAATGGGCTTTAATCATGAAACATGAGCAGAACAAATTTTTGTGTAAATTGTTAATAAACCCGTTCTGACATAAACTTTCGAATTCATGAAAATGTTCGTATTTTCAAAATGTTAGTTGTTAAAGAACTGTACACCTTACCATGTGTAAACGTGTGTAAAACGTTATGTATTCTTTTTCGCAAACTGATGACACTGAAATAATATTTCACAAGTTTGTTTACCCTGTATTTTTATCTTAACTGAGAGTTGAAAACGGTTCAACTTTGGGTAAAAAGCGCTCGTCACTGTCACTTTTTACCTAGCCGTCCAATCAATGAAGGAGGGGCGGGGCAAATACTACACCGACCAACCATCCTACAAGAACTTAACAAGTTAATATTGGTGCATTTTTAAATTCAGTAATATTCTTCAAAACGAGATGCTAGTAATATGTTACTACTGTGGACCATAGCAACCAAAGCATCTAAGTTGTGCCACCAAAGCGTTCTCAAGTGCCACCATCTGGCCATTTTCAGAAGAGCACCTGACATTTTTTCAGCTGGCTAAAAACTCTTTGGTTGACACACGTTAATTAAATATTTATTGTTAGGAATATGTTTTTTTTTGCATTTATGCAATATCCTGGAGCCAAAACTGATAAGGGAGTCCAGAAGATTCCATAGCATTCCTGGACATGTTACTTACACAAGGTGTAATTCATAGGCGGGGATTAAGCTAATTGTGAAAGAGTGTGCACATGCATCCAATTTACGAATGACTGCAATTCATTAACATACCCATGATGTTAAACTATCAAATCTGATGTTTACGAAGTGTTTGTGAATCCGGAGGAGAGTTTTCGCGAAAGTCTGTTTTACAGGGAAATTACTCCTCAAATTTCCTGAATGAGGCCCAATGTTTCTACATGTACTGTGAAATAACCTGTTGCAGCTGCTCAGCTTTTTGTTTAGAAATTGAAGTAAACACCCACTACCTTCTGTACACTGAATTAGTGTCCAAACAATACTGTAGTATCATAAAAAAAAAAGAAGAGGTTTATGAATCTTATATTTCGTAAAAGCAGATAAAAAAATTAAAATAAAAAAAGAAATGCAAGAGGGAAAAAATTTAAGATATAAGAAATGTAAATTGAGCTTAGAAAATAATTAAAATTGAATTATTAGAATATGGAATTTTTAAAAAAAGGGAGAAATTTTTTTTCAAATGAACAAATAAATTTAAAACCATTTAGTTCATATTTAAAAATGCAGTTAAATAGAGCATTTAAATAGGATTTGTAACATTTAAAGGTGCAATAGGTGATTGTCTTCAGAAACATTTTTTTGTTATGCTGGTTGAAAGTCTCTACACATCCCGATAGCAATCATTAAGTTAAGTGGTCTAAATGTATTTATATATTCTGTGGAAGGCGTAGGACCAAGAAATGTTCTTCCAATCAAAACGCTCGGTCCGAGCGTTTTAATTGGCTTTCCTATCTGCCTTTCAATGCATGTATTAGCATACCTCTGCGCACCCTGTTCGCGCAAACAGGATACGTCATCAGCGCGTTCACGCACGCTGTGCAGACAGAGTGAGAATGGCAGACAAACTTCCATGCCATTCGATCTTCCTTCCTGGTATTGTAGTACTTTTAAAGGGGTCATATGATGCGATTTCAAGTTTTCCTTTCTCTTTGGAGTGTTACAAGCTCTTGGTGCATAAAGAAGATCTGTAAAGTTGCAAAGACTAAAGTATCAAATCCAAAGAGATATTCTTTATAAAAGTTAAGAGTCAGCCACACCTACCTAAAACGGCTCGTTCTAACACGCCCCCACATATCTAGGTCACTATGTGGAAATATTAGCATAATGCAGCCCAAATGTGCACGCAAAGAAAGAAGGCGTGGTTTCAGGAACAGCAGTAGTGTTGATGCAGCCATGTCAGGGAGACGCTGTGTGATTCAGTGCGAAAGCAAAAGCACTTTATTTGGCCTTCCTTTTGTATTTTTATTTTGTATTTTATGGACGACAGTTTTTTGAACCTAGAAGAGTACAAAGCTGGCTGCACAAAAGGCTATTTCTAAAAAAAAAAAAAAAAAGGGTTCAATTCCGATTTTGCTATGACAATCTGGCGCTTCTGAATCAGCGACTGTAAGTATGCTTTGTTATTAGTTTAAGTATTTGAGTTTTGCGCAGCGCAGAGTAACGCGGTGTGTGTGTGTGAGGGGAACACGTTCACATCACAGGAGAGTGAACTGCCTGTCAGAAATCATAGCACGTCAGCTGTCTTAACCGCGGCTTGTGTACTGCATCATCACTGTGTCCGTCACGCGACTCTGTTGCCCTTTCGGGCTTGAACTGATGATAAAACTAACGACATTATTAACTGTCTTGATATTTACTTTGAAAGCTGAAGCTCACGATTATGGTAAGGGGCGTTACATTTCCGACGCGTGCTTGTGGTGTTCGGCCAATCACAATGCACTGGGTCAGCTGGCCAATCAGAGCAGACTGCGCTTGTCAAAGGAGGGGGCTTTGTTGAAAACGACGTGTTTGAGAGAGGCGGGGCATAGAGGACCTACAATAATGTACAGTATTTGAAAAATAATGTGTTTTTTGAACATTAAAGCATGTCAACATATTCTGTTACACCAAATACACAAAATAATGATCTTTAAAATAGCAACATATGACCCCTTTAAAAGTTTTCCATTTTTAGCTGAAAATGGTGTCGTGTAAATGCCCCCTTAGAGTGTGTGGGCTTCTTTTTTTAAGTTTTGTCATCATAATTGATAATTCAAATCATGTAGATTCTTTGATGTATTATTTACTTATGTATTATATACTTAAGTTATTATTATTATTTATGTACATATTGTTGTAGTTGTAATTATTGTAGAAAATAAAAAAATTTACTACTGGGGCTGTACCTTTTAAAAAGAGACTAATGTGCACCTTTAAGGTAATAATATGCACATTTTAGATGTAAATAAAGTACAAAAGTGTACTTTTTGAAAGGGTATCACTCCAGTTTTGTACCCATGTACAAATAACTAGTAACTACAAGTACTCCAAACACCTTAGCAGCTGTATAACAATGCCCTGGCAGTGAATTTTTCATGCTTAGGTGCTACTAATATTGTCTACAGAAAATGTAAAAATGTAATTTGATTTTCATACCGTAAGCCACAGCTTCATTCTGGATGAATTTGGATGTAATCCTTGGAGCTCTGTCCTAGTTGTAAGAGCTTTCAGTTCAAGTACAGATTGAACACAACTGATAAAATAAACTGATACTGATTTCAAGCCAAGCTTTTAGTAGGGTAAACCTATAGCTGTGACATTGATGCTAGTACATCTAGTCCTGTAACAAAGTTTTACGCACATCAGCAAAAAAAAAAAGTTAAACAAAACTAATGCAACACGTATCTTTAACACTGCCTCCTCAGATGGCAGAATTGTTCTTAATCTCCCTCGATTACCATAAGGAAGAATAAGACGCTTTCACTGATAAAGTGTTCTTCACCCATGAATGTTTAAGGACGGCCAGTGTTGTTATGACCCGATATGCTCGTTCCTCTCTAATGGTCGTGTGAGCGTTTCGCCTGTATTAGTCATGCTGGAATCATCAGTGTGTCACTGCATTGACTCAACAGGTGAGGTGGCTCAGAACGGCTGTGGCCTTTGTTTGTTTTTTATCATGTTGTTTAGGTAATTACTTCAAGAACACGCCCTTAAAATCTGAATTCTTCATAATGAAAGCTAAGATTAGAACGAGAGTCCAGTGGCATTGTCTTGTCTTTTTAACCAGTGAAGTTTGGACACAAAGTGGCCACTTGCAGTTTCTTTTTGGTTTGCTGACTCCGCTTCCTGTGTTGGTGTTTTTCAGAGATATGAAGAACGCTTTGTTTGAAGGCATAGGGGAGCGCGGGGCACAAAGTAACGCGGGGTTAGTTGTAACACACGTGGTTTGAATATTTCCACACATGCTAGCATAACAAAATTTACAGTATTTATTAGTTACCATATCAATATTATATATTAAAAAAAAAGTGTGCCAAAATTCAAAAATCTTTTGAAGATATCAATGAACATTTATTTTACCATAGTAAAATTAAAATTCTGGCTTAAGTAGATTTTTCATCTCTGTTTTTATTAATAATTTAAAATTAGACAAATCTGCTATTATTTTAATCTCCAATCTGTTATTTATCAGTTTAGATAGTGTTTTT
>NW_015652298.1:187300-194328 GCF_001515625.1 Sinocyclocheilus rhinocerous | reverse complement strand
CAGATGTATTTCCAAGAAAAAAACATCGTCTTATATTCGGGACAATACGGTATATTCTGTGGAAAGGCGTAGGACCAAGAAATGTTCGTCCAATCAAAACGCTCGGTCCGAGCGTTTTAATTGGCTTTCCTACCTGCCTGTCAACCTATGCATTAGCATACCGCTGCGCACCCGGTTTGCGCAGACAGGATACGTCATCAGCGCGTTCACGCACGCTGTGCAGACAGACATCAACAACCCGATCTTCCTTCATGGTATTGTAGTACTTTTACTAACTGTACTATAAAGTTTTCTCACCGGGTGAATGACACATGATGTAGCCCAGCGGTTCCCAATCCCAGTCCTCGCGCAAGGGAAGCTTACTGTTTACAAGGGAAGCTTGAAGTTTACTTCACTTCGGGACATTCATTCAGGGATTTGTGCTGTGCAGCGTCTTCACACAAAGACGAAACTTACTAGAGAAGTGTGATATAATATACCTCTGTAAATAAATACTATTTAAATTTACGTCTCGCACACTTTAATGCCCTTTGTATGGAACATATACGCTCGCTTCGAACTGGATGGTGGAATATCCGGTGATGTCCACTTCACAGAGCACTTACGGTCGAATAGAACAAACGTCGCACGTGATAAGAGATATGAATATGAGATATGAATATGAAACTATACATATGAAATGTGCAGAGCGGAGGGGAGCGCGGACTGGAATTGGGAACCGCTGATGTAGCCTATTGTAGTAATGTCGTCTCTGGTTTTCTGGTCTGTGAGCGTATATATGCGTTCAGGGGGCACGGCTTTGGATGGCGATTGCAGGGAGGGTGGGATGTTCGCTTTCAGTGCTATCAGGCTAAAGTTAGCATTTTCCAAGATCTCCTACTGCACCTTTAATTTCCAGTTTAATAAAGCATTTACAAATTGTACTTTTTATTTTTAAGTTAGTCATTTCTACTATTTTAGAAATTAAGTTCTCTATACAGATCTAGACGATAAAAAAGCTAAAATGTTCAGTCTATATTTTCTCTGCACTGCTGTAAAGAGTACAAGGACAGGACAGGACAGGATTGAGGAAGACAATGCTTTTACAGAGGTTCTGTATCCCTCCCTTTTAAAATGACCCTGTTGCAAGGCTTCTATGCAAGTCTTAGCTTACCACAACGTCCTGAATGTGCTGCTCCACCAGATTGTTCTTGGTGGCCACCAGCACAGGTCTGCCGAAGGTGTCCAGGTAAGTGTAATGCAGCTCGTCCTGACTGCGGGTGATGGGGTAGGGAGTGTCCACGTGGATATTTCTGGGGAGAACAACAGAGTAGTGGTGAATCACCAAATCAAACCTAATTATGATTTTGATTGTGAGGTTTGCTCATGCTAATGCATATCAGATGCTTACCTGGCTCCTTCAGGAAGGATCAGTTTCACAGTCAGTTGGTCAATAACCTGGTCATCATAGACATGATCAACCACACGAATTTTCAGAGCATACTGATCTCCTAAAGGACAAAAGGATGTAACATGAGTTTATATTAATAGAAAATATTTGAATCTGACAACTCGATACCAGACACCCACCCAGATTGTAGAGATACTCATAGCTGGGAAGATTATAACCAATGATGTAATGTGTTTTCCAGCCACCGAACAGCGGGAACCGGGGACGGATTTCAACTTCTACGGAATCATCTAGAACTTGGAGGTGAGATGTGGAGATGTTCCCGATCTCATCACGGTAATACACATCTTGAGCAGAGGCTGGGAGGATGGTCTGCAAGAAGAAATAAAAGTAAGTTGAAGAAAACCAAACGTTTCCTCTACTTAAGCCAGTTTCAAGCTTATATATTAACTTGCTTTTTAGAGTTGGCTACTGGGATGCCACCTTTAGCCGAGCCAGTATGTTGGACCAGATATCATTTTGTTAAATACTAATGAGTTCAAATAATTAATACAAATAAGAAGAGAGAGTTAAGACACCTTGAAAGATTTGACTGATGAAATGCCGCTGTCAGACTGTCTCTGGTAGTCATAGCGGGAAAAAGGCCCCTTCAGGAAAGCCCCGGTGTGTCTCAGGTCGATGGTTTCCTCCACGGCGATGTTGCCCCAGTGAGAGACCTCGATAGTGCGAGTGACGCTGCTGATGGTAATGAAAGGCGTGTTGTTCTCATAGTGGATCTTCATGGCATCCTACAAACCCAGCAGTTTTCAAAAGGTTTTCAAAAACACTACCATTCAAAAATATGGGGTCAGTAAGATTTTGCTTTTAAAAGAAATTAACACTTTTATTTATCAAGCACACATTAAATTGGTCAAAAGTGACAGTATATACATTTATAATGTTACAAAAAATTCTATTTCAAAATTCATTAAGGAAAAAAGCATCATGGTTTCCATAAAAATATTAACCAGCACAACTGTTTCAACATTGATAAGAAATGTTTCTTGAGGATTTCAGAAGGATCATGCGACACTAAAGACTGAAGTAATGACGCTGAAAATTCAGCTTTACATCACAAAAATAAATTGCATTAAAAAAAGTATATATAAATAAGTACATATACACAATTTAATTTAAATTGTAACAATATTTCACAATATTATTGTATTTACTGTATTTTTGATCAAATAAATGAGCCTTGGTGAGCAGAGAAAAAAAATCTGACTGACACCAACATTTTTTGTACGCAAAAACAAAACTGATGCATGCTGTAAAAGAATTTCATAATTACCAGGCAATGACAATATTATCACGTAAACACACAGTTTAAAGTGTATTACAGTACAACGCAGTGATTATTGTGGTCAGTCACCTGGCTGAAGGGAGGAACATCTTTGAATGGTCCATACTCTACAGTCTCATCGCTCTTGGTGGGGTTGCCCAGCTTGGTGTAGCTCTCCACGGTTTTGGAGGCCAGGCGAACGCGGGTGGTCTGTGAGCGGGTGGGATATGGGGAGTACAGGTAGTGGTTCCCCTGGAAGACCACCAGCTGTCGCTCGGCCTGGGTGATGTGGGTGGGGAAGGGCTTCAGCACGTGACTGAACACCGTCTCAACCTTCACCCGCAGTTTAGCACCTGGAGCAAGAGACGACGGTAACTGTGCCTCGAAGAATTTACCACTGCAGGAAAAGGAAAACAAAACGTTTGAGCTGGAAATAACATCTCCAAGAAAAGGAAACATGTTTTATACACACAAAGATAACTTGTAGTCACGTTCACGTGTCTTGTAGTCTAAACCGCAAAACACAACACAAATCGGATGCGTACAAACCACATCTACATGCATTTTACCACTGGATTCAAATTAGGGCTGCATGATTAATCGCTTTTTAATTGTGATCCCGACCACAAAGATTTTAAATCCCCCAATCAGAGCTTCTCTCTTAAAAGGATACATTTTATGCACAATGTTTTACTTAATCTTCTCAACCTGGCAACCTCGGCACTGATGGAAAAAAAAAAAAAAAAAACACAACACTGACAAACATGTGTTGGAGTTTAACCAACATTTCAATATTCTGCTTACTTGAAAGTGTAATACAGCAGTTTGGGTTCTATGTAGAAGCCACTTGTGCTATTTGCTGCAACTAAATCAGTGAGCAAAAGATAAGAAATCCAAACATGAATCTCAACTATATTTGTTTGCAATTGTGGTTGTTGGATTTTTTCTTTTTAAAATATAAAATTGTTGACATCATTGGAATTAATATTAGGAATTTCTCTGGTTTAGGTTTTGAGAGACGCTTCTTTTCTGTAGTTTGACCAGTTTTCATAATGTAGATAGTAGTGGTCAACTGATGGTCACCAATATATATGATATCAAACTATTTTAAACAGGGTAAATATCAAAGGCATAAAAAAATTGCTGCAATAAAATGTATATTTATTTTACATAATATTTACTGAAATACTAAAACTGAAAATAAATCATTTTGGAAAAAAAAAAAAAAACTTAAGAAAATCTGCAAAACAAACAGGTGTATACTTTAGCAATTTCTTGAGTCTGTAAACATTATGGCATTTTTAGAAGAAAAAAAGAAGAATAAGCAAACACTACATCTGCCGCACTCACAAACACTTACCAGCAGAATAGAAAAAATATTGGCTGATGATAAGAAAGAATGAAAGACCTGGCCACTAATAGAAAGCGTGTTGATATATATATATATATATGATAAATATAATAATGAAGTTTTCTTAATTTGTGCTTATGAGAAAGTGCAATAATTCTGATGAAATGAGACCTACTGTAAAATGAGCAATTGTGATTACTAATTGCGATTTATAATTTTTGAGCAAAATAAATGTGATTACCAGTTTAACCATTATCCTGCAGCCCTAATTCAAATCTTTTGTTTGTTTGTGGCACACTGGACAGTTTAATACAGGGGTGTCAAACTCAGTTCCTGGAGGGCCGCAGCCCTGCAGAGTTTAGTTCCAACCCTGCTCCAACACACAAACCATGTAGCTTTCAATTGAGCCTGAAGGACTTGATTAGTTGGATCAGGTGTGTTTAGATAGGGTTGGAGCTAAACTCTGCAGGGCTGTGGCCCTCCAGGAATTGAGTTTGACACCCCTGGTCTAATACTAACAGTTTCCCCCAGTGTTTACCTTTGTCCATGGACAGTTGTCTCTTTCAGCTCCAGGCTTTCATCCTCCTCTTCCTCCCCCTTTACCTGGTAAAGATTAAAACTTGTCTTATAACCAGAACTAGTTCACAATATGCAGTCTAAAGTAAGAAAAACCGGGAAGATCCATAACCCCAAATGATGTTTAAGCTCAAAAACAATGCCTTTGTCTACAGGTCAAAGTCAACTAACGTTAACGTTCCCTGCAAATGAGCGCTTGATTCAGTGCTTGTCAAACACATAGCTGATCATGTACACTTTTAAACACGAGAAACCAACGTTTTTATTAAAAGCAAGAAAACCAAATGACCCTGGCTACGTGTTTTTGTATAACATTGCAGTAGTGATACAGCACGGAAGTGCATCTAGAGCTTACGTGTCACGCTGGCACTGAGAGCAAAGCGGAAGTGCGCTGCACACCCACTGCTAATGCTAACTTCTACAGAAAACACCCCGATAACGCCAAGTGCAGCATATCATAATTCATTTAAAGTTCTTATTTGAACGAGCATTACATCTTAACTACGCTAATTAAGGGTTTCTTTTGTCAAAACAAGTGCAAACGTACAAATTAAGCAGGATTATATAGCTAGCACAGGCTACAGTATATGAAAAGTTGCACTACCTGTTGTCTCAATGCTAAAAATACAGTTAAGAAATAATTTCTTATAATTAAATAAGCACAGAATGAGTAAATTGTGCAAGGGAGATGTTAAAGCACGATTTAAAATGGAGTCAATCAGTCTTAAGTGATAGCTATCAAAGAGGGTCCTGCCTCTTTACACACGCATTTATTGTTTAACGTGATTTTACTCACAGATGCACCGATGAAGGCCAGGTGCGGCGCGAGCTCGGCCTCCAGCGCGAGCGTGAAGCCGTTGACTCGCGAGGCTCCGTGATTCGCGAGCTGGATCTCCGCCGTGATCTTCGCGAGGTGAGAGCTCAGGTCCAGCGTGCGCTTCACGTCTTCATTCACGAGCCCCTCCGCGCACAGCGACGCGCGGAAAAAACACGCGATTAGCGCAAAACTCACCGCTCCGGCGCGCCACATGCTCTGGTGCTTATATGTTGTGATCTGGAGGAGAATACAAGTAATTAGTCCTGCCTAAAGTCTGTGTTTTCGCGTGCAGTGAGGCCTCGCACTGCAGAAGCTGCTCCTGAAGGATGACGCTTCATTCGTTCCCTCCTGAGTGACGTCACCAACATGGCGGACAGCGAACCGACCTTTCAAAGCAAAAAAACACTTTCAAAGGAGCAAGTGCACTGATATTTTTCTTGCTGTGATACACTCAAAAGCTTGTGGTAAGCACTGTTGGGGAGTAACTTACACGAAACGGACTTTCATCATTTAATTACAAAATAATAATAAAAAAATACATCTCAATATTTATACACACATTGATTTCTTTCCCAAATTGCTTTGACTGCTTTAAAATATGAGACACCGATGTTTCGGGAGTTTAAGACACAGACACTATTAATTATTATTCGATAACTGTTTTATTTCCTATTTGGGTTTATGTATTTATGTGGAAAACTTGAAATCGCATCATATGACCCCTTTAAAGATTTTTTTTTTTTCCCAAGGCATTGTTAGATATTTCGATTTCAAATAAATGCTGCTTTCCCCCTTCACTTACATGCAGCCTTGGTGAGCACAAAAAATGGGCGGTTGAAAAATTCGGACATCTTATATATATATATATATATATTAGTGTTGGGGGTAACACATTACAAGTAACGTGAGTTACATAATCAGATAACTTTTTTTCAAGTAACTAGTAAAGTAACACATTACTTTTTAATTTACAAGAAAATATCCGAGTTACTTTTCCCCCCCCCATTTATTGATTGAAAGCTGTCCCCTTGTTAAGAGAAATCGGGAGTAAGATGTTACTTTAGTTCTAGAATAAATGTGAACATGCATTAATTCATCTCACTCACTCACAAAAAATAAATAAATTCAGATTTAGTTTTCCTCAAAATTAATAAAAACAGTGAAAAGCAACTCATTATGTACATTTGGTCTTTATGTTACATCTTCTGTTGTTTAATGAAAATTTATTGCATTATTTAAGTATCATGTGTGTTGATGGTGTACTGGTTTACATTCAAATGTTCTTGTTTGTAAATCAGTTTTATACAGTACAATTTTCAGTTTTTGGCCGTAAATGTGTTCACAGTTTTTCTGTATTTTTTACAAAATTATTCTGGCAACCACAGCTGCCAAAATTATTTGGTAAAAACTACAGAATTTTTTTTACAGTGCAGCCCAGATTTAAAAAGTAATGCAAAAGTAACGTAACGCATTACTTTCAATAAAAAGTAACTAAGTAACGTAATTACCGTATTGGCCCAAATATAAGACGACCCTGATTATAAGACGACCCCCCTTTTTCCAGATGTACCTT
>NW_015652298.1:183490-187014 GCF_001515625.1 Sinocyclocheilus rhinocerous | reverse complement strand
ACAAAGGGAGTTTGGTGCCATCAGGCTAACGTGACAGTCACGACTCATGCAGCTGTTAAGTTTGCTTTTTCTTTTGTTTTTACTCGCGATCTTTACAACACGCATTACATTACGTATTTCATGGCACACTCGTTTTATGCGTATTTGGCGCCATCTATTGTTGTGGGTCTAGACCCTGAATATAAGATGACCGCGTTTTTTCAGATGTATTTCCAAGAAAAAAAACATCGTCTTATATTCGGGACAATACGGTAGTTACTTTTTTAGGAAGTAGCGCAATATTGTAATGCACTACTTTTAAAAGTAACTTTCCCCAACACTGGTCACATATATATATATATATATATACAAACATACACTACTTATCATTCCTGAGTCCTGACATACTTATTTTTTTATATAAAATAACACATACTTTTTCTAGAAATACAAAAACAATTATGTTCTGTCACTGTTAGTTTATTGAAACAATAGACAGATGATGTCCATTCCAAAATGTTTTTAGCTAATACAACTGGGATGATATGAAAAATAGGCTTATTAACTTTTTGTTGTATACCATTTTCTGAACCAAGACCCAAAAACGACGATTCTCTCATAACAATCCACACTTAACCCTTTCACAGATTACAATGCACAAACATTAAGGTCAACACTTTAAAGTTCAACATTTTATGAAAATGTTTAAATTGGACTAAGAACATTGAATAGCCAACATACAAAATCAGCCAATTGAAAGTGCTATCAAGAAACATCAACACTAATAAAGCCAACAGACAATATTTAGCATTACTACCATTTTCTGAACCAAGACCCAAAAACGACGATTCTCTCATAACAATCCACACTTAACCCTTTCACAGATTACAATGCACAAACATTAAGGTCAACACTTTAAAGTTCAACATTTTATGAAAATGTTTAAATTGGACTAAGAACACTGAATAGCCAACATACAAAATCAGCCAATTGAAAGTGCTATCAAGAAACATCAACACTTAACAAAGCCAACAGACAATATTTAGCATTACAAAAGCCTAAACGGAACGTTATTTGATCACAACATTAAAACACTAAGAACAGCTCATCTTGTCGGGGGAGAATGAGGAGGAATGCTTCAGAGGTTTTGGATGTTATACGTCTGTTGAATGTTTAGTGTGTCTCGTAGCATTAGGTCCCGTAGTCGCCACAGAGCATCAGCCATGGTCTTGTGAGCTCCCTTACTCTTCAGCCAATGAGAGGGCAGGCGGCTCTCCTGCTCTTTTGTGAGCCGTACATCTTTTCTGCGAGCTGAAGTGACACACAAGGACAATATTTGGCCATTTTAAGATTTCTAATGCAACCCTAGCATCAGTTCCAAAATCAAAGGACAGACTTGTTAGTAGATATTACACATTTTTCTAACATTATTAATACTTTTCTAAAATGTTTCAATTCTAAGTAAATACTGTGTAACAAGCTACCACTCAAAAGACAGCAAAACATTTATAAATGCTACATAAAGTATTCTATTTCAAATAGGCTAAATGCTGTTCTTTAAACTTTTTATTCATCAAAGAATCTTTGAAGAATAGTTAGTAACATTTTCACAATGATAATATATAATAATTATTTCTTTTAAAAAAATTACCCTCTAACAGTTCTCTATTCTGTCTACTTGTTTTTCTATTTATTATAGAAAATTGACCCCCTAACACCAGCGTTCTCTATTCTTTTTCTATTCTATCTACTAGTTTTTTTTCTATTTATTATATGGCATACATTTTTATTTATTCTATCACATCATATGACACTGGACTAATTGCTGCTGAAAATTTAGCTTTGCATCACAGGAATAAATTACATTTAAAAATATATTAAATAGTAATTTTAAGTTATTTTAAATTGTAATAGTATTTCACAATATTATTGTATTTACTGTATTTTTGGTCAAACAAATGAAGCCATGGTGAGCACAGGAGACTTCTATCAAAACATTAAAAATGTTAATGGTCTTAATCATTTTGTTATGATCACCAGCTGGAGTGCCCATGAGCTCCACAAGAGGGCTCTCCCCTCCAGACTGTTCTCACATTCACCCATTCACTACATTCCCCATAATCCTTTGCCCGGACTCATCACCAGTTGCAATCACATGTATTTCATCACCTCATCAGTCTCACACTATAAGAATGGCACACACACACTCATATCGCTGGTGATTGAATGTTTAGCCTTCTGTGTTTCCTAGTTTCAGTGTTCCTAAGTTTTGCCTTTTTCGTGTTTTGATCATTGGACTGTTTCCTTGTTTTTTGATTGTTTGCTGCCTGCCCTGACCATTGCCTGCCTTTGTGGATTTCTCTTTTGTCTTGCCTCTGCCATTGTTGTTTGCTGGTGTTTTCGACTCTGATTTTGGGGTGACATGTGACCTTGACATTTCTCAATAGAATTTGTAAGAGTCACCTGGCTGCCCTGATCTCTAAGTATCTGTATTGGTCATGGAAAAAAACCCATGCAAGTCAACCACTAACATAACATAAATCTGCCATCTTACTCACCAGAGAGCGTTTGGTCCCATTTGCTGACAGTAGTGGACTCAGCACTGAGTCCTTCTATGTATCTCAGGTAAGCCTCTGAATGGAGCAGTCGCTGGGGTTTGGGTGGAGGAGCCACAAATATGGGGGTGGAGGGCTGCTGCAGAGCGGGCTGCCCAACCTGGCCCTGCCCCGGGTAGGGTGGCGGGGCCTGCTGGCCTGAGTTCATCACACCCATCTAGAAAAACACAAAGATTTAGAGAACCTCAATACGACACAATATTAACACTAGAGTTTTAAAGTGCCCCTATTATGCCATTTCCAATATTGCCTTTCATGCAGTGTGTAATGTAGCTGTACGTGAATGTAAACGATCTGCAAAGTTGTTAAGCTGAAAGTGCACGATAAATAAAGTTATTGTCTCCCAAAATAAAGAATAGACTCTGAATAGCTGAAACGAGTCGTTAGTAATTCGAATCCCACTTCTGTGATGGCTACATGTCACGGGGTAACACATTTGCATAATGCGCACCTATGTTCTACGTTGGCCGGCCGCAAACAACTTGACCCCGCCCACAAACACGTCATTCTACTGACGACTGCTTCTCTAATCTTGGGGAGTTCAACGCGGGATTCACAAAACGCTTGCTGCTGAAAGATAGATCAGTATCCTGTTTATTTGGACCAGCTGCTCCACTGAATCACAACCTGTAAGTATGATAAATAATAGATATTTATATTTTCTATATAGCATTCAAAATACAGAACTGTTGAAATAGGCGTATCGTTTCCCACATGTGCTGTACGCCGTAGACCAATCACAACAGACTAGGCCATCTGACCAATCAGAGCAGAGCAGGCTCACGAAAACGAGGGGTTTAGAGAGACTGAATCTTTGAACTGCTTCGAACGAATCGTTTGAGAATTGCTGGAAAATGAGGTGATATTAAATGCATATTTTGAGAAAACGAAAGCGTTTTTTTGACCTTGCATGCATGTAATCCTATTGTA
>NW_015652298.1:166695-182406 GCF_001515625.1 Sinocyclocheilus rhinocerous | reverse complement strand
GCCGTAGACCAATCACAACAGACTAGGCCATCTGACCAATCAGAGCAGAGCAGGCTCACGGAAAGGAGGGCTTTAGAGAGATTGCATCTTTGAACTGCTTCAAACGAATCGTTTGAGAATCGCTGGAAAATGAGGTGATATTAAATGCATATTTTGAGAAACGAAAGCGTTTTTTGACCTTGCATGCATGTAATCCTATTGTAGGAGACTCCCAAAACAATATTAGGAGCCGTAAAAATGGCATAATAGGGGCACTTTAATAAAACAGAAATTAAAAGCAGTTGGTCTTTCATTTCCTTTTGTGCCCCAGCAGCTAAAGCCACCTGACCTATCTCCTAAAATTAAGCATTTAAGACTATAATGTGAGGAATAAATGAGAAAACGTTCAAAATGAGCATTACCTGAGTCCCATAAGTGCTTCCTGTAGACCCTGGGGCCATTCCATTTATACCTGTGAAAGATGAATCAGCATACACAGCGAATAAGAGACTGATACCCTAAGGTCTTTATGTTCTTTACTGAAATCATTAGCATCTGATAATAGCTTATAGTGAAATCCAAAGAAATGTAGACATCTGAAATCTTTATCCTAAATCAAGCAAAAAGAGAAATTGAGAAATGCTGCTCTTTTCCATATGACAAAATCATATAGTGACGAGGGGCTGTCAAGCTCCCAAAGTCTACTCTAAAAGTACACTGCAAATAAGAGACTGATACCCTAAGGTCTTTATGTTCTTTGCTAATCAGGCAAACACCAATTTTCATTAAACAGTTATTTAAATTACCAAATTATTTAATGAAAATTGGTTCCTCACAGTACCATACGGCTCTAGAAGACTTGAAATGCATCACACAAGTCATATGCACAAAACTGCATACTGTCTGAGCAGGCACTACATTTGGTTAAAAACATACCATTAAAAAAAAATGTATATTTTATATAGCATGTGTGTGTCGTTTGAATGCAATCTAGATGTAATATATCTGCCGTGTTGTCATAAGCTACTACTAAATATTGTAGAAACTTAATTTGCTGTAAAGTTGCTTTGCAACGATTTGTATCGTGAAAAGCGCTATACAAATAAACTTGAATTGAATTGTCATGTGACCTATAGTGCATCAGTTGCGTCCTATTCCTTCCATTCTCGACTCCCTTCCTGTGGCCTCATGGGTAGTACTTTATGCATTGCATGTGCACTCCTGAATCTCGGTGGAAGTAGTAAGC
The DNA here is from genome assembly GCF_001515625.1 of Sinocyclocheilus rhinocerous. Taxonomy (NCBI): domain Eukaryota; kingdom Metazoa; phylum Chordata; class Actinopteri; order Cypriniformes; family Cyprinidae; genus Sinocyclocheilus; species Sinocyclocheilus rhinocerous. The sequence goes on along the minus strand of NW_015652298.1, from coordinate 181,181 downwards.
TATCTGGGTAATTTTCGCCTACTCTTTTATGAATACTATGAATTCAGACATACTAGTCTTTTCACATACTGTTTTTTGCCTACTACAGACCTTAGTCCTTTTTAAAGCTTAGATGCCCAAAGTCACTATTACTTTTGTGATATGGAAAAGAGCTTGCATATTATTCAAAATATTGGCAACAATAAGGTCTTATTTGTTTGCAAAGTAAATACGTTATGAACTAACAATGATCAATACAGAATTTATTAACCTATGTTAATGTTAGATCATGTTCATGCTAACAGATACAGCTGTTGATCTTAAAAATGTATTAGGAAATGCTGAAATTAACAAGAACTAACATTAATAAATACTGTAAAAGTATAGTTCATATTTAAGTACGTTAACTAATGTACTTAAAGGGATAGCTCACCCAGAAATAAAAATGCTGTTATCTTTAACTCACCCAAAAAGTGTCCCAAAATTTGTTCTGCTGAACACAAAAGATATTTTGAAGAATATGAGTAACCAAACAGCTGATGGTCCCCATTGACTACCCCCCTTTTTTCCAAACTGTGTAAGTCAGTGCCAACTCTGTTTGGTTACCTATATTCTTCAGAATAATCTTCTTTTGTGTTCAACAGAAGAAAGAAACAACCTGAGGGTGACTAAATGATGACAGAATTTAATTTTTTTATCTGGGTGAACTATCCCTTTAATTAACGAATGTTAAATAAAAACGTATTGTAAAGTGTTACCAAAACACCAAATTTTGTGTTCTATGAATGAAAGAAAGCCATACATGTTTCAAACTTCGTAAGGCTTGAGCAAATTATAACAGAGATTGTCATTCTTGCATCAACTATTCTTCTACAGAATCTTGGGAGTCTCTTCAGTTGGTTTAGTCATGGCCAGGGCACACATTTTGCTCAGTTGAGCCCCTGAGCCTATGGTACAGGTAGCCCCTCTTGTTAGTATTGGAGAGGCAGACAGGAAGCAACTGCAAGTGGGGACGTGTGGCTGTGAAGTGGTCCTTACCCGGATATGGCATGCTAGGCATACCCCACGGGGAGTAGAGGGGTAAGGTAGGCAGCCTCATGGGATGCGGAGGCATGCCGGCCAAGTTAATCATGCCATTGACAGACCCCTGAAAGGGTTGCATGGGTGGCCTGTAACTACCCATCATGCCTTTGGAGGAAGAGGAAGGTGGCGACACAACATATGCATGCATCAGTATATCATGCAGTTATGAGAATGAATTCATGCACTACATGTAAAAAGAAAACTACAGTTAGAGAACGTCAGCTGATTTATCATACACAATGAAATATCAAACCCAGCACACACACACACACACACACACACACCCCTTTTCCACTAAGAGGGCACCAGAGCTGTGATTACTCTGGCCCCTACCAATGCATTTCCACTGAAGAAAAGTGAAAAAGTGGTCTGAAAAGTGGATGGAAACAGGAACCTCAACCATTTTATGTACACTTTATTTTACTGCTTTGTTTTTCTCCAGTTTTGTCCGGTGTTATTTTAGTATTAAAATTATTTCTATTTAGCTTTATTTCAGTTTTAGTAATGTTCTTTAATTTAAAGTAGTGCTGTCAAACGATTAATCGCGATTAATCGTTTGACAGTACTAATTTAAACTTATTTTTAGTTAGTTGTCAAAGCATCATTTTCATATATCTTTTCCATTTTTATGTATTCATTTCAGCTTTATTTCAATTAACAAACACATTTTTAATAGTTAACAGTACCAAAACTGTACCATCCAACTGAAATTATTTTAGAGATGAACCAGTATTACAATTTTAGCAGATTCTGATCCAGTTTTTTTCTTTCTTTCTTTCTTTTTTTTTTCATGTTGTATGTGATAAATGGCTGAAATTAAAATTCTATACCTCTTTATATGTATTTTATTAAAGATAAAGTAAAATCAATAGTTTTAAATGCTACAAAGTGAAAAAGTGGACACTCATTTTGAGGTTTGTGAAAGATTACATTTAACTGTTATTAAATTAGTAGCAATTAATAATAAATTATTAACAAGTAATTTTGAGTAAGTGTTAGATGATAGGAAAGGTAATATAAATGTAAAAATAGGAAAAATTGCATGCATAATTAAATAACCAATATCAACTTATATTGATAAATAAATAAAAAAACTCTTATATGGGCCAATAAATTATATACTGTGCATCTTTTTTTTTTTTTTTTAAATATATAATGTTTTACATTATTTTACGTATTTGTTACACACTATTCTATTCAGCTTATGATAGCATAAAGATGCCTAATTACATTTGCTTCCATCACGTTTCAGCTTTCAAGTCAGTGGAAACACGTAGGAATTCTGAGGAAACTTCACAGAATCCATGGCTGAGCATCATTCCAATGCAAAAGGGGTAGTAAAGTTCTTTAAATTTCTTTGATGGATGACAAAGGCCATGCATTCAAAATCACATTCAGAAAATTTGGGATTACAGACACCAAAACATGGCAGTTTTGCAGAAGGAATGGATTGGTTGAAGATGGAAAGTGCACTGGGGTGAGTGTGTTAGCAGTTAGGCTTCTTATTGCAGTTCTGTGTGGCACCAGAAAGGTGTGTCCACCACATCTGAGAGGGGTTACCTGCCATAGGCATCATGCTGTGGCTAAGCATCCCCATGGGGGTCGGGGGAGGTACTACCCCCATGAGCGCCCCTACTGGGGTACCTGCTCTTGGGGAGTTCTGATGCGCTGCTCTTTCTCGCTCCTGCTGCTCCGCTACCTTTGCTGCCCGCTCTAAATCGACGACAAAAGATAAACACAATGTGATGTTTCATGGAAAACCTGGAGACATTGTATCCCATGCATGCATCAGTGTCCACAGATGATTTCCAGGCAAATTTCTTTCGTGATAAATGGCAAAATTCAACACTTCACCTTCGTACTCCGCTTTCTTAGTGGCCTCAAGGTTCCTCCACTCTGTGCCCACCAGTCGACTGAGCTCTCCAAAGGAGAAGTCAGGGTGCTGGGCCTTGATGACGGCTCTCATTTCACTGCTGAAGAGGATGTAGCCACTCATGTTGATCTTCCTCTTCGCCCCCTCCTTCTTTGACAGACCCTTAATTGACTTTGGTGTGGACTGTGGACAAAATGAGATACTGATCATTTAGGCAACATGCATAAAGGCTGCTAATGGTACTTTTGATTCATCCACTCATCCATCCATTCTCCAAATTTTTTCGAAATCCCTAGTTTTAATATGATTGACAGGATTAGGGTAGGCAGCTTTACATAGCAAGTTTCCACGGAAGAACAAGTCACTGGATTTGAGCTACTATGATGCAAGCTGGGCTGTTATTGAGCAATGATTAATTTCAGATTAACAATGCTGTTTTAGTGCCACATTAAAAACAGGATAAAAAAAGAACAGAAATGTTGAGAATAAAGTAGTAACATTTTAAAAATGAAGACTTGAATGGATAGTTCACCTACAAATGAGGATTGTGTCATCATTTACTCATGACGTTCCAAGCGTGTACGACTTTGAGCAACACAAAAGGAATTTAAAAAACTGTCAGTATTTTTTTTGTCCATAAATTGGAAGTTACCAACATTCTTCAATAAAACATATTTAGTGTTCTGCAGAAGAAAGTAAGTCATTCAAGTTTAGAATGACATAAAGGTATGGTCAATTAGTGATTAGTCAAATTTTGTGGCAAAAAATGTCCCTTATCAATAGTGTATTTCCGCCTGTGAAAATTCAATTGACCAACAGTAAATGTGACCACACTTTATGAGTGAGTAAATGACAGACTTTTATTTTTATCACTTTACTATCATAACTACCACTATAATATTTCGGGAATCATTTGAAAAAAGGCCTTGTGCAAAATTAGGCAACGTTTCAAGAATGAAGTTGCAGCATTTCAAGATTAACGTGAAAATATTTTGAGAACTCTTATTGTGTAAAAAAAAACAAAACACTTAAGGGGCCATTACTAATTTAATCTTACAATGCTACAACTCAAATCAGACAATTCCCAAAACATTACTTTACTCTTCTTAAACCTTTGGTTTTTTCATGTTTTACTGTGGCACTACAATGCAATTCTAAAACTGTACCCACCACAAATTTAATATCTTAAACTTAAACTGTGGCTGGCCAGTTTACGTGTCCCAAGTTGGCAGTTTTTGACAAGAATAAGCTGCAAAATAGATATGACTTCATGCAGATAATGAATAGTCTTGCTCTAACACAGCTAGTTACAAAATACCATCAGACCCTTCTGAGTCTAAATCAACAAGGACAAAGTGATTTTCTTTCAGTAACAGCATAATCCAGACCTGGGGGGGTGCATAATGCAGCATGTCCATGTCGCTGGTCAGCTGAGTCTGAAGCTGCCGCATGCAGTGAGCATCAGATCCGTCTCCATCATCATCTCCCAAATCCTCCAGCTCTTCATCTGTCATATCTGCAAACTTGGCCTCCAACTCCTCGATCTTCTTATCCAGCAGTGGAGAAGGCTCCTTCTGAGGCACTATGAGCTTTCTGACAGAGACAACCAAAAGCATGAGTCCAGTGTCCAAGTCTGGGACAGAAACAAGCAATCCCTGTTGAGATCATGAGCTCTCATCGCTATACACTAAAGTCTGTTTCTTATGTACATATATATATATTTAAAATTTGGATTACTTCAGTAGTTAACAAGAATGAAGCAACTGACCGAAAGTAATAGATTTCATCCTCAACTACTTTGGCAGACAGAGAAAAACGCTTCAGCCCTTTAAACTTCTTCATTTGCTTCTCGCTCTCGATGTACCGGCTCTCACACAGCAACACATTCTCCTCCAGCATTTCAGTTGGCCGGCATGACAAGAAATCTTTGAAAGAAGACACTGTACACTTCCCTGAGGAAAAAAAAATACAGTCCAGATGTAGGAAAAGATTTAACTAACAAATCACTTACTTATTTCACTTATTGTAATTTCAATTTAAATAACTCTGTCTGTTCTTCAGTCAATGTCCTTGTAACCACTCAATAATACAGTTGCAATGATGGAACTTAAATTCGAGGCCATCCAAAAATACTGATACCTCCAATACAGGTCATAGGGCAGGTTTCTTCCAGGTTACTGAGGAACACTTCCTTCTTGTAGAACATCTTAGTAGGTTCATGCTCAGTCTCCTCGGGATGGATGAAGATGGGGCCAAAAAAGTAGGCAGCTTCATCTCGCACCCACATCTTCTCTATTCTATTACAACACAAACCCAAACATATATAAGGAGACACTGTCATGTTGTTTCACACCAAGTTTGGTAACATCAGTGACATCAAACGTTGGTTCTTGCATATTTTGTAACCAAATGTGATGTTCAAGACTTCAGCAGACTTGTATATTATAATATATTACACACAAGTCATATTGAAAGGATGGTTCTGTCATCAGTAGCAATGCTTCCATCCAAAGTTGCGAATTTAAATGATACGGAAAATTGGATTGTCGCATAAAACGTTTGCGATTTGAACTTTATTTGGAGTACTACTTGTGCACACTGCACATTTCTTAAATTTAAGCCTAACATGTGTTTTAATGTCACTATTGATGAGGATTGTATGATCTTTGAATAATATTGGCCTTTAAATGCAATACATTTAAAGTGTACCTGAAGTATACTTGCAATAGTTCCACTTTAGCACAATCAAATATACTTCAGAATATCTTTAGTTGGCCTTCAGCACTACTTCAGCACAATTAAAGTGCATTAAGCACAAAATTAGTTTTTTCAATTTAGCAGACTTTAAGTATACCAGTTTAGTGTACTAAAAGTACAGTTACAGGGTATTTTTATTAAGTACATAAATATGTAAATGTATTTCTAGTACACTTAGCATGAAATAAATGTATTTCAAATACATTTTAGTATATTTATTTTTCACTAGGGTTCCTGATAAACTGGCACCAATATCACTAAGAAAAATTTCATTTGCTGAAGTAGGAGAAGCCACGGTTGGTCTTTTTTCATATATAATAAATTACGTGTGCCTCAGAGCGCTCAGATGTAATGCAATAAACGTAGTCATGCTATCTCAGGATTCCTGTTTGGGAACGCAGTTGTGTTGTGGATGTAAACCCAGCTAATTACTTACCTTTATGTCATTCCAAACCCATAAGACATTCATTAAGCTTCGAAACACAAGTGAAAATATTTTTAATGATTGAAAGTCCATTCCACCAAGACTTTGATGCTTCAAAAAGTTCATGAAGAGATTGTAAAAGTAATGCATATGAATCGAGCCGTTTAATGTTTTAGTGGAATGGACTTTCAGCGGAGATTTCTATTCTCATTCATGCTTCGAAGATGAACGAAAGGGGTTTGGGTTTGGAATGACATGAGGGTGAGCAGATGACAGAATTTTCATTTTTTGGGGTGAATATACTACCTTTATAGTGCCCTTCTGTACTTTTCAACGATCCACAATATGAACAACACAGCGACTCTTTGGTCTCGTCATTGGTCCCCTACCTGCCCACACGGTTGCGTACGAGCCCATGAGAGCGGATGTAGACACAGTCTCCCACTTTTAGCCACATGTCATTGTAGCAGAGCTGCTCATAGTACTGGCAGCCTGGCTCTCCATTACTGACCTCCATGGTAACATCCTCTCTCTCCTGAAGACACAGATTGATGGTCAGGCGGCATATGTATATATATATATTCAATATATGCCAGAATATGTCTTACCTTATCAATAATCAATGGCACAGCTTTGCCATCCTCTGCCACCTCAGGAGGCTTCTCGCTGTCCTGTTTGGGTGCAAACATGGAGGCCACACGAACCACAGGCAAGGGCACTACACGAGGGACGAACTTCACGGAGCTCAGGGGCATCGTCCACATCTTGATCTTTTTGAAGGACTTGGTTTTCGCAGAATAACGAGACTCGCAAACAAAAACATCTTCAGGTCTGAAGCTGTCAGGCTGAAGCTTGAAATACTCCTGCAATAAAGATTTTTTATCAGAACAGATATGATGTTTTTACAATCGTATAATAATGCAAAAATATGTTTCGCTTACGGAGAATGTTTTGGAATCATTGCTGAATGATATTACCTTCACAAACATGACGACACATTTGCCCAGTATTTTACTGACAGGAATTTTGTTGTAATAGTCACTTTTGAAAGCTTCTTTCTCAAGAAATTTGCGTGTGGCGAGATGAAATGTTTCGTTGGGTCTATAGAACCAGCAGCCATAAAGCCAGTTCTCTCCTTCATGAAAAAATACATACACACAGTTTAACAGCAACACTAATAGGGTTGCAAAAAGGTGGACATCAAAATTTCTGGAATGTTTCCGAAATTTACTGGAAATTTTCCACCCCTTTGCAACCCTAAACACTAATGTTCAAAAGTTTGGGATTGGTAAGATTTTTAAAATGTTTTTGTAGACTGCATTTTTATATATTTTTTTACATTAAAACAGTAATATTGTGAAATAATATTGTAAATTGTGAAAACTGTTTTCTATTTTAAATTAGTTTAAAATGAGTTTATTCCGGATATGGCAAAGCATCAAATTTTCAGCATCATTACTCTAGTCTTCAGTGTCACATGATCCTTCAGAAATCATTCTAATATGCTGAATATTCTAATATGCTCTAATATTCTTTGATGAATAGAAAGTTCAAACGAGCAGCATTTATTCAAAACAGATTTTTTTCTATAACAATCTAAAAAAGTCTTTATAATCACTTTTGATTTCAAATCTTACTGACCCCAAAATTTTAAATGGCACTGTATATTCTCAATCAACAGTGTTAAGAGCAACCTATGTGCCATATAAAAGGTTTTATGAAGCAATACCTGCATCATCCTGCCACAGGCGCTCTATACAGACGATGTGCGGCTGCAGGTTTGGTTCTGTGGGCTCTACATAAACATAGTCTCCCACGTGGTACATGTTGTCCTTGAAGCTGCAGTCCTGGCTGTAGTTGCGTTGTAGAGCCCCCTTCCATCCACCACCTGCTGTGTCCTCACTCTTCTCAGCCTCTGGAAATCAGTGTGAAAGGATTAATAAACAGCCATCTGAACTACAAACATTACAATTATTGGCAACTTGCACACTCCAAGTTTAGTTTAGAGACTGACAACTGCTTTAAACACAGGAGAGAATTTCCTTTGTCTATAACATAAAGAAGGCATTCCCAAAACTGTGACCGTTGATACAGGATGTATATAAAGAAACATATACACTACCGTTCAAAAGTTTGGGATCAGAATGATTTTTAATGTTTTTTAAAGGAGTTTCTTATGCTCATCAAGGCTGCATTTATTTGATCAAAAATACAGGAAAAATTTTTATATTGTAAAATATTATTACGATGTAAAATAACGTTTTTCTATTTTAATATACATTAAAATCTAATTTATTTCTGTGATCAAAGCTGAATTTTCAGCATCATTACTCCAGTCTTCAGTGTCACATGATTCTTCAGAAATCATTCTAATATACTGATGCAATATACTGATAAAAATGCTTTTGAAATTAGAAATGAAAAACGTTTATCACAGAAGAGTCCATTTCTGTATGAGTTGTAGTTTTATGTATGTTGTTTTAGCATGTTTGTTTGTATTTAATAAATAAACCGATTTAAAAACTGGATTAAATACTACTGGAACAGTACCTTTCTTCTCCTCCTCTCTCTTGAGTTTATCTTCTTCATATTCTTTAGGCAGCTTCTCTTTCTTCTCTTTCTCCACGTCGCTGTGCAGGTGTTTAGTGGTGTAGCTGAGGGCCGGCGACAGCAGAATCTCTCCGTTCTTACACAATTCATCTCGGATCCGGATGAAGAACTGCTGGAGCTCCACAGAGTCCTCAAAGATCTCAGAATCAGTTCTACGACACAATTTAAAACATTTAGTATTGTGAAAAACCAACACTTGACCTCTCCAGGTACGTAAATCCTAGACAAAATGATTGAATGAAAAGCATCACCTGTGCAGACGCCTGGCTTTCTCCAAAACTTCAAACATATGGTCCTGGAACACGTCTAGTCTCCTGTAACGCCCCTTATCCACGTTGGCTCTGATGATTTCAAAGTTCAGTGGAGTCTTATTGGGATTGTTGGGATCAACAGCTGGAATCTCCGCCAGTGAGTCACTATAGCAACGTCCCTCGTCGTCCTGGTGACCAAGAACTGAGACGAAAAGATTGCGAACAAGCTCCTGGATGAGCCGCGCAACATCTGGGACATGAGCATCGTCGCCTCCCTCCAAGTCTCTCCTGGTCTCCAAAAGCACTTTGTGAAGCACCAATGCATCTTTGTAGATCAACGATTCAGGTTCATTGTAGGTGCAAGCGTTGTTGAACATCAACACTAAGTCTTCCACCAGAGCATCAACATCCTGGTACTTGTTGGCCAGCATGTGGCTCTTCACCTTCTCCATGTCTATGGGTTTCTTGATGGCCACATAGTAGTCTGGAAGCTCGGCGCGGGATGGAAGACGGAGGAAGATTGTGCTGAGACGCCGTCCACGCTTGTCTGTGTAGTTCTTCACCGCTTCATAGAGTTCATTGAGTTTCTGCTGCAGAGGAGTCAGGTACTTGGACTTTTTAGGAGAGATGCCACTCTTTCCTGGAATGAAAGTGGCACATGGTCAGTCACAGCTTCTTGAGTGGACTGGTGTTATTGTAGACTGAAAGCCGCAACTTCTGAGACGTCATTCCAAAATCCAAATAAATAGGAGTCTAACTGGTGCATGTTCTGTGCCCAAATGCACAAGTCAAGCAACCCAAACTGAGCACATGCAGACTTCAATTGGAGCAGAATTTACAGTCACTCCGAAACACGGAAAACACCAAATCATAAGCTGCTTGTGTGCAAAACAACACAGTGCGACGCTTCACTCTAAAACACAAAGCCCATATATTTATTTAATTAAATTGCAACCTTTTTATTTAATAATTGCACTAAGCCATATTGCGTTTTAAAAAAAAAAAATTGTATTCGATTGTTCAACCTTAACACTGGGCGATAAAACGATAACGATTTGTAAAACGGATAGTTCCGGTCCTTGATTCTGATTGGCTGAGCCGTGTTCGAAGCTGTTGTAAATTACTCTACAAACATACACCTTTGTTTACGTTTGTGTGTTGCTTGGCAACCACTTTGTTGCAACCACAACTGTTTCCGAGGAACTACATTGTTTGGTGGAAGAATACTGTTTTTATTAATATCATTACACTTTATTTGCTCTGTTTTATTTTGTGAAACCTTACTACGTATATGGAATAACCGTTTTATAAAAGCAATAAGCCCCGTGAAGCCGTAGTTTACAGTGAATTTATAGCAGTTAAGGGGCGTTGTTAGGCACGATGCGAAGCAGAGCTTCTTGGGGCTTATTGCTTTAATTTATCGCGCTCTATTTTCCTCGATAAACAACAACGATAGTTTGATAAATGTTCAATATAATGTTTATGCACCAAAATATATTAATTAAATGTATTAAAGGAGTAAGGGAATATAATTACAGTATTTTTTGTGATTAAGCTATAGCGTTTGTGCATTCATACCAAAAGTATTTAGACTACTGTTTTTTAATACAAATACCTAAAAACAATATAGATACATTTTACCATGGTATTGAGGTGCTGTATGTCTGGGTTTTAACTGTGGTAATCATAACCTAAATGTACGCTACTATGGAAGACCAGGGGTTATTTTAATAAAACTCAAACAGTCAGAATAATTAAATTGCACCATATAAAAATTAGGCAATAAAAATTTGAAATGTATCATGATAATTATCAGGATTTCACCTGATGAATTGTATCGTGATAATTCTTTTGGCCATATCGCCCAGCCCTATTCAACCCTAATTCAAAGTAAGGTATACACATATACTGCTTTCAAAACATACTAATTTTCAACTTGGGTGAGACGATGTCCTCGTCATCTCGTGGAGGTCCGAGTTCCCTTCGTTTTTCTCTTAATATCTTCTCCAGAATGTTGGCGTCATTGTAAACCTAGAGTTTAAACCAACAAGCTATTTATGACACAACAGAGCAGTTCGTATTTATAAAACCTAGAACAAAATTATTCAAAAAGCTCATTTACTCTACACGGTCTTTCCAAGCTCAGTAGTAAACCTCAAACTCACTTGTGAACCTTCTTCGTTGTAGTGACGTGCATTACGAAACATCAGCTTCATGCCCTCCATCATGGCGTCTTCGCTGGGGTATCTGTCAGAGCGGATGTTGTGGTCGATGGTCCTCAGGTCCATTGGTTCCAGAATAATCTTGTAGTAGTCCGGGTAGTCTTTTTTTGAGGGCTTGACCATAAACAGGTCGCAGAGTCTCCGGCCTGTGCCCATCTCCCGAGCCTCTGCCACAGCAGCGTACAGAGCCTTCATGCGGTTCTTCTTTGTGTTCTTCTTATGGCTGCCAGAGGTGATACGTTAGGGCAACTGTCAGCTGTCACAGCGTGAATGTTTAAGACTATAATACGCTCCAAACCAGTAGTTTTACTAATGCTGTAAATGTACCTTTTGCGCTTGGTGCTGCCCCCATCAGAAAGAGTAGATGACAGCATGCTATCTCCATCTTCATCATCTCTCCTTGTCAGTTCTTTCCTTTTCATCTGAATATATACACACATATTATAGATTGAAGACATAAAGCATTTGGATACTTTTTGAATGATAAATATCGATGGAACTTGTTCAGAGTTAATGTGATGAACCATGTATAGTTTCTTTACAAGTTTATTCATCTAACAGTACTTTTAAGGGTTGGCAGAAATAAGATCAGTTCATATATTTACAAATTTGTATTAATATTTATATTTATTATAATGTAACATAAAATACAAATATTATTGTTAGAAATTAATATTTTATTAAAAATAATAAAATATTTTTATCTTTAATTTTTTTAATATATTTTTCACAGTATAAATGTATATAACGTGGAAAACAAAAAACAAAAAAACAAGATATCATTGGCACAAATTAAGATTTTCTTCCCCCAACAACGTTTGCGAACGTTTGGGAATTTGTGGTCACAATTTAGTTAAAGGGGTCATATGATGTTGCTAAAAAGAACATTATTTTGAGTATTTGGTGTAATGAAATGTGTTTATGCGGTTTAAGGTTAAAAAAACACATTATTGTCCACATACTGTACATTATTGTTTCTCCTCTATGCCCCGCCTTTCTGAAACGCATCGATTTTTACAAAGCTCATCGGTCTGAAAAACGAGGTGTGCTCTGATTGGCCAGCTATCCAGTGCGTTGTGATTGGCCGAATACCTCAAGCGTGTGACGGAAATGTTACGCCCCTTACCATATTGTGATGCCGTGTCCCGGCCGGAGCGACGAGACAAAAACATTAAAACCCTAAAAAGAGAAAGGAAAAATTGAAATCGCATCATATGACCCCTTTAGTTAAACTGTGGCCACATTGTACTGATTTATTCCCTCATATTAGAGTCATTTTGGCAATTAATTTGTCTTCGAAACAAATGCTTAATTTGTGGCCACAATACTGTATCTTTGTTACGGTAATGTTCTTTTAGATTGTTTCACATCACCTTCCTGCTTCCTTTATTCTAGTTTTCCCACCAGCCATCAGTCACCATGGACATTCATTAATCAGCACACCGGTTCTCACTTTAGTTTGTTATCACCGATCTAATGCAATAAAATTCATACATTTTTAAGAGTGGCTTAAATGTCCAAATACTTTTTGCGGTTGCATATACACACAAGTATCATTATCAATCAGTTATGTCAATCAGTTATGTCAAAGTTATGTCATTTTGATCTTTGAGAAACGTCACATGATTAATTCTAACTGCACTGTCAACTGAGACACTGTAATTTACAGTAATTTATAGCCTGTCTTTGTTTGGAATGGGTTTATATTACCTGCAATATATGCTGCAACTTCATCACACGCTTGTAGATTTGAGAGTTGGGAACGTTGTAGCGCTTTGCGTTCTCAAACATCAGGTTGAGGTCTGTGTCTATCTGTTCCACACTTTCATATTCACTGTTCTTCATCTTGCTCCTGAGGAAAGATAAAATACTTCATAGTATGTTCGAAACCAAAGACCTTGCAGTGATGGTGTCCTACTGTACCTTATCTGCTGGAGGGAGATTGGGTGGCTGATTTGCTGGAAGTAGTTGGGGTAGTCTTTCCTGGAGGGAAGCTGAAAGAAGGGCTCGGCTAAAAGCTGTCCCTGGTTGTTCCTACAGCCCCGCACTGCCTCGTACATCTGGAAGATGGGGTTGCTCATGTCCATGCTGGAGTGGATGCTCTCGGCCTCTGACTCGCCCTCATCATAATGAACAGAGCCTTAAGAACATGGAAACACTCATCTAATTAGTATATAAACCAATAATCTTATTACATCTTATTGATGTTACATCTCTTCAACAGTGTTGCTCTATACAGATACCATCATGTGTGACGTACCAGTTAGTATGGCGTCCTCTTCACTCTCTGAGCCATACTGTAGAGCAGTAGTGATGGAGGAGAGTCGGTCTCCCTGTCCAAACCTTCTGTTCCTGCTCACAAACACCAGTGCAAATACAACACTATATGTCAGAATATAAATGTTTTTTTGTTTTGTTGATTTAACCTTTATTTATTTAACCAGGCAAATTAACTAAGAACAAGTTCTTATTTTCAATAACAGCCTGGCAGACAAAGTGTTTTGATAAAAAGTCAAATGTTAAACCCAACACAGTGGTGGCACCCCAGGACAGTGATGATGTTAGATGGTAAAATCATGACACTTTTATATATTTTATAGCACTGAAAAATACTTAAAAGAATACCATGGTATCACAATGTTACATGCCTATAAAAGCTGGTAACACATTGCTGCTTTTTGTTACTTTTTATAGTATTTTTTACTAAATTAAATTCAAACGTATTGTTGTAAAACTTATTGTTTGTAATTCGTCTTCATAATTCTTTGGGACTAAAAGATACAATCTTATGTAAATACAATATAATTTTTTTGCATTAAATTATTATTATAAAAGCTTATTGTTTAATATGTTATAATTTATTAATAACTGTAGTTAAGAAATTGTATTATATTAGATTATATCTAACTAACAAATTGTGGTAAAACGTTATGTTATACATAACTTATCCTGATGCTGGAAACATATTTGATATATGTCACGCCCATGGACTGTTTTGTGTTTGTTTTTCCTCCCCCACGTGCTCCATGTTCTCCCTGTGACCTAGTTTCTCCCTCATGTTGATTGTGTTCAGTGATTTCAGGTGTGTTCCATTGATTTCCTTGTTTAGTTCTTAGTATTTAAGCCCGGTGTTTTCCTTTGTCCTGTGTCTAGTATTAAATGTCTATTCCCCTGCTACGTGAGTGTGTCTCTTTATAATTAAAGATTGACAGCATTGGATGACACCACGCTGAATTCTTTGTTCTGGATTGGGGCCAATTACCATCGCCCCGTGGACCTCCCAAGGG
>NW_015652298.1:148741-166596 GCF_001515625.1 Sinocyclocheilus rhinocerous | reverse complement strand
ATTGCCGCGGCTACGGCGTTAGACGACGCCACCATAAACTCGCTGTTCTGGCACGGGGCCAATTACCATCGCCCCGTGGACCTCCCAAGGGATCCTCCGGTGTCTGGAAAGCATACGGCCCTGATCCAGAACCGCTCCAACGTCAAGCCCACCGGCCGTTTCATTGTCAAGCCCGCTGGCCATTGTCGGCTCCAGCCCCTGAGTCTGCTCCAGTGTCGGCTCCAGCCCCTGAGTCTGCTCCAGAGTCGGCTCCAGCCCCTGAGTCCACTCCAGAGTGGGCTCCAGTTCCCAAGTCAAGCCCAGAGAGGGTTCCTGTTCTCCAACCCTGAGTTCCCTGCTCCGCCATGGCTCCCTAGTCTGCCTGTTCCACCATGGCTCCCTAGTCTGCCCGCTCCGCCATCCCCGGTGGAATTGTTACGGCGCAGGATGCGCCTTCCAGGAGGGGGAGTAATGTCATGCCCATGGACTGTTTTGTGTTTGTTTTTCCTCCCCCACGTGCTCCATGTTCTCCCTGTGACCTAGTTTCTCCCTCATGTTGATTGTGTTCAGTGATTTCAGGTGTGTTCCATTGATTTCCTTGTTTAGTTCTTAGTATCCCAAGTCAAGCCCAGAGAGGGCTTCTGTTCCCACGTTCAGCCCAGGGAAGGCTCCCGTTCCCACGTCCAGCCCAGAGAGGGCTCCTGTTCCCACGTTAAGCCCAGGGAGGGCCACAGTTCCCGAGTCAAGCCCAGGGAGGGCCGCTGCTTCTACGTCAGGCCCACGGAGGGCCTCTGAACCCGAAATTTCCCTCAAGGATTTTTTTTGGGGGGGGGAGGGGTGTCGAGGCCATGGCCCCCTGAACTGCCTAAAACAAGATACCTGTATTCGTTGTGCAATGGTCTTCAGATCTATTGGTTCTTTAATAATAGCATAATAATCTGGATATTGCTGAAAAAGAATGTTTAAATGAATAATAATAATAACAATATGATATGTTTGTGCATGTGCTGAAATGAAATTGAGAGAACTACCACTTTAGAGGGAAGTCTCTGGAAAAGTTCACTAATGAGACGCCCATGTTCTGTGCACGTCAACACAGCATCCAGAAGCTGCCCAAGCACTTCCTTAAGGCTCGAGATAAACTGTAAAAACGAAACAAACCAGAATGATTTGTCTGGACACATCTAAAACACATTAGTACAGTTCCAAAGCATGTCTGATGGCCAGTCATGAGGTGTAGGAAAATACTGAGACAGACAAGATCTGGGGCTTCTGACCTCCTCCTCTGTGGCCCCTCCAGGGTTTTCCTGTGAGTCGTCATCGTCATCATCTTCATCATAGTCCCCTCGCTGCACAAACTCATTTTTGGTGCGAATATACAGATCCCACAGTTTACAAGCCGCTCTGAACTCCGGAGTCTCAGGCTGCGCAGAAAAAAAAAAGTTTTAAGTGTATTTTTTTATACAAGTAACATCAATAGCTGGTCACACTTTATTTCAACTTTCAAGGTCCATTAGTAATAAACAGCCATTTAGTTAATAATAGGCATGCTAATAAGCAACTAGTTAATAGTGATAATTGGTCCATATAATACTAAAGTGTTACCCAATATCTCATTGGTGCAATAATTAAAACAGAATATATTTTAAATATAAGATAAATACACACTTTGTAGTATGTCTTGGCATTGTTGAATAAGAGCTGAAAATCAGCTGTGAGCTGCTCAACATCATCATACTCCTCCATCTTCAGCTTCTGCTGGATTTTCATCATGTCAATGGGCTGAGACACCACATCATAGTAATCCGGCTGGTTCCTGTAGAGAAGCATTATCTGTGTTCTCCATTATAGAGTTTTGGTTGAAGTTTTAGTTGACAGTAAGCTGTCAAACTGCATAAATGGTTAAGGGCCAGAAATCTCTAATGTGTGACTGACCTTCTCTTTGGTGCTCTGATGAAGAGTTCACACAGCATCCTGCCCTGATCGTCCTTATAGTCTCTGATAGTGTTGTACAACTCGTGACACACGGCAATCTGTAAGGAAAAACTTACCGAATGACACACTAGAACAAGTAACATCTGCAGTTTTCTTAAAGCAGACTGTGAAGTCATTTGATCTGTGAGAGCAGGAACAGGAGAGCCATGATATAACTTACATTTCTGCATAAAACACGAGGAAAAATGAGTCAATATGCAGTTATTAATGTCAGAGACATTAAATGCATGAACTCAATTGAACTCACGGGGTCAACAGTAGGGATGTTTGTGGTTCTTCTCCTCTTCCGACTGGTTGAAGGTATGGATGTGGTCTGGCTGTCCTCAAAATCTCCTCCGCTCACACTGCTGGATGGAGAAGTGGCTCTCCGTCGCTTTGAGCCCATTGTAAAAGCCCTTCATATAGAATAAACGTAAAATAATTCAACAAAATACAAAATAAAATTATTACATTTTAAATTGGTAAATGCAACAATCCTTTTCTGCTGAAGGCCTGCTACTAAACTATGTTTTGACAACCTCCATAATAGCACAGGTGGTAGAGAGAAAGCTGCATCACAATCAAAGTTCATCACAAGTAGCTTTTCTACAAGCTGAGGGAAAATACTAATGTAGAAGGTGCACAGTGTCATATAAACAAATACTAAACACCATCATGGTAACACACAACACTAAAACAATGCATGATACATGAATTAAACAACGTGTTGTAACATTAAAAACCTAATATACATAACTGAAAACATAAACTATTACCACGATTATTTAAATAAAATTCAGTCAAATTTGAGCTGTTGCAGGGAATTCTGGGAATATCAGTGCTTGACTTTTTCACTGTAAATTATGAGATGACTTGTTCTTTTTCACTTCCACAAACTGTATACTTAACATGGTTTTACTGTAAGGTTAGATCTATTATAGTTTTTCACTGTATACAGTAAGGGAACTTTGTGTTAACCAATTAAAATTTTTTACAGCATTGTTACAGTCTTTTACAATTCTATCATTATTTTACAGTGTACAGTTACAGATACAATTGTGGTAATCTCAGCCAATACTGTTAGCTAAGATCAAATATGATTTCTAAATAGTTCATAATAGTAACAATTATTATAGTAACTGATATTTAGGTTGAAACTATCACGGGTAAACCAATACAAACACATGTTCAAATTATGAATTTTTAACATAATCATTAACTAATGGATTATTGTTGCCTTTGTCATGAATTAACAGTAAGCTTGTTAGAGTAATCCTACAGTACAGTAATACTTTTTTATTACGATTTACCTACATAATTATTATGCCTAGACACCTATTTACCAGTGTCGTTTTTACCAAAATGTGCTATGGTAGCTATAATTCTCCTAAAAACAATAATTACTCCAATTATTATACGTAAACAAAACAAAACCACTGGTTACATGCCATGGTCACAAAAAAAACGAATAAAACTGAAATAAACCAAATTCTAGAAATATTCTGAAAGCTTCTAACACTGATTTAAAGACATTTCTGATCGTTATAACTACGAATATTAGAGGAAATGCTTAGGGTCCAACAGGAAATCATTTTCAAATCAAGTAAATACGTATTTTATACAATGGTACATTAGCAGTAACTTAGCAGTAATCCTGTTAGAGTAATACTATAGTAAGTACGCTAATGCTTGTTAATGCCAGCTTACTAACAGCATTAGTGGTATAACTAAATATTCAAGATATCCACTTTTGAAACAGTGTGCAGAAATAAAACAACACAAGAAGCTGCATGTAAACACCGCTTCTGCACAAACCTGATTTTTATTACGCTGTAATTACATAATTAGCATGTACAGCTATGAGGCACTGCGCGGACCTATGATCAGCTGCATTTATTATCATGATGACTGATAACCACTGCACTTCAACAGTGTCTGCAGGAATCAGTGGTTTGCAGGGCGATGATGATGATGGTGCGATGATGAAGGTGGGACCGCTATGTGTCTGCAGACACGAGCTGTGTGACACATGCATCAGCACAGGCGGATAAAAACAAAGACACACACACACACACACACACACACACACTCACTGGGCCATGCAACACTGCGTGATGATGCTCGCGGTTTATTATAGCATGAGCAGCAGACATGGCAGACAATATACAGAGCGCGCCAGCTGCAGGCCTTACCGTCCGTGTCTGATCAGCTGTCTCTGAGAGCTGTCTGAGGACAGACACACACATTCAACACGGAGGCTGATTGATTTATTAAATAAAACCGAGATGGAAAAAATTAACCCTTTACGGCGCGAAAGCGGAAGCGGAAGTGAGGAATAGAGACACGTGGTGCGCTGTGAGCGAGAGAGGAGCGCGTGCTAGAGCAGCGACAGACATGAAGAGACCTAGTGAGTATATAATCTCAAACAAATCTCATTATTTACACGCTTTGACCATACAAACACAACGGAAATCATTATATTTGCCAATTGCTCGTTATAAGGACGTAATAAACTATCAGAAGTAGTAAAACACACTGACAAAAAAACCCACGTGTCTGTTTTGTAGAGTTGAAGAAGGCGAGCAAACGCGTATCATGCGCCAAACGCTTCAAAATACAAAAGAAGGTAAGAGGTTTTAACTGTTTATGCACAATATGTAAGTGAATAGAGGCTTTGGTTGCGACCTGGTTGTGGTCAGCAAACTACAGTTTAATATCACTAAGAAAACAGTACCATGGGTTTCCACGTTGTACATAGGAGGTTTAGCTAGTTAATACCAAATACCTAATAATATATATATATATATATGTGTGTGTGTATTATGTATTGTGTATCCAAGTTCCAATGTGATACATTACCCTTTTCATACTGCAAAAAACCATTTTCACCAACTGTATTATTAGATAGTTTTTCCATGTTCCATTTTTCAATGTGTTACTGTTTTGTAAGATACCTAAAAACTCATAGCAAGTTATAGGTTCGTGTTTGTCTATTATTGGGGATGTGCCAGTGTTAAAATTATGGGTTATATTAATAGGTCAAAAAGGTGTCATTGGCAACATTATTATTTTCATATTGTTGTCAGTATTAAAATTTAGTACTATTTTGCCTAAATAAATTAAAAATAAAATAGGAAAATTCATTATTTCTAATTCTACAAACGGCATTACAGCTTTATGATGTACTGTATGCATAAAATCATTTGAGATTCAATAGTTTACATTTAACAGTGTTAGTAAATTGTTACTGTAACTGTATTACACTGTAAGTAAATTAACTGTACAAATTGGACTTGGAAATAAGTGTGCATGCACAATTAAACATATGATATCAGTTTATTAAAATATCTGTAATATAAATAAATTATCAAATGTGGATTTGATATATTGTGCATCCATGTCTTACATTGTTATGCTTATGTACTCAAGCATGCAAACTTTGGGGACAGTAAGATTTTTATTTTTTTTTCCCAAGACTATTTATTTATTTTTCAGCAAGGATGCATTAAATTGATCAAAAGTGGAAGTAAAGACTTCTGCATTGTTACAAAAGATTTATATTTCAAATAAATGCCGCTCTTCTTTTTCAATGTGTTACTGTTTTGTAAGATACCTAAAAACTCATAGCAAGTTATAGGTTCGTGTTTGTCTATTATTGGGGATGTGCCAGTGTTAAAATTATGGGTTATATTAATAGGTCAAAAAGGTGTCATTGGCAACATTATTATTTTCATATTGTTGTCAGTATTAAAATTTAGTACTATTTTGCCTAAATAAATTAAAAATAAAATAGGAAAATTCATTATTTCTAATTCTACAAACGGCATTACAGCTTTATGATGTACTGTATGCATAAAATCATTTGAGATTCAATAGTTTACATTTAACAGTGTTAGTAAATTGTTACTGTAACTGTATTACACTGTAAGTAAATTAACTGTACAAATTGGACTTGGAAATAAGTGTGCATGCACAATTAAACATATGATATCAGTTTATTAAAATATCTGTAATATAAATAAATTATCAAATGTGGATTTGATATATTGTGCATCCATGTCTTACACTGTTACGCTTATGTACTCAAGCATGCAAACTTTGGGGACAGTAAGATTTTTATTTTTTTTCCCCAAGACTTTATTTATTTATTTTTCAGCAAGGATGCATTAAATTGATCAAAAGTGGAAGTAAAGACTTCTGCATTGTTACAAAAGATTTATATTTCAAATAAATGCCGCTCTTCTGAATATTTATCAAAGAACCCTGAAAAAAATGCATCACTTTTTCCACAAATATAATGATGATACATGTTTCTTAAGCAGCAAATTATCATCATAGGATAAAGTCTGGCATAATAACACAAATTAAAACAGTTATTTAAAATTGTAACAATTTCACAATATTACAGTATTATTGATCAAATGAATACATCCTTGAGCGATGTATTCGACTTCTTTAATGGTAGTGTGTCTTTAAAGTGCTCTTAAAAAATAATGCCTTGGCTATCTAAATATATAATTATTTATTTATTGTTGTTCTGGCTGTTATTACACACTTCTCTTTCTCCATTGTAAGGTTCGGGAGCATAACCGTAAATTACGGAAAGTGGCAAAGAAGAAAGGGATAAGCCGAAAACCAAAGAAAGATATTGGAGTACCGAACAGTGCTCCTTTTAAAGAGGAAGTGCTTCGAGAAGCTGAGCAGAGAAAACAGGAGGTATGCTCATCACCAAAACCACAGACACCGCAAAACCCTGGAAGTCAAACTGCAGTTTTCCATTTTCCATATGGACCTCACAGTTAATAACTGGCTATCAGTGTTTGGTATATATGTTACTGAAACATACGCCGTCTCACTAAATGCATTGTGTGTTGTTCTTAAAGCTTGAAACTCTGAAAGAGCAAAACAAGATTGTAAAACAGCAAGAAAGAGCTGCAAAGAGGAAAAAAGAGAAGGAAGCAGAGAGTGCCGGAGACGGACCTGCAACCAAGAAAGCTAAAAAAGTAAGATAGGTGGAGAAATGGTTACTATAGAAGTGACTCACTGGCTGTAGCTACCCTGCTAACTTTATTGTTCATTTGCAGGTGGTGAAAGCTAAAGAAGCAAAGGCTGCACTAATTAAAGAGAAAAGCGCTAAGACATTCAAATGCTGTGAGCTCAACAAGGCAAGTTGACAAACGGATATCCAGCATAATGTGGCCAACACTTGACAATAATATACTCCTGAATCTGTGATGAATCTCTAGCATGACCAGGTTTGAATTCTTGTGCAGGTGATTGAGGAATCTGACGTGATAGTGGAGGTTTTGGATGCCAGAGATCCTCTGGGCTGCCGCTGTCCTCAGCTGGAGGAAACCGTCCTGAAACACGAGGGAAAGAAAAAACTCTTGTTCATACTGAACAAAATAGGTAGAGAGCAGTTTGTATTGCCTTACGCTTCATGTCATCCAGTTATCAAGATGGAAAATGCTTATTAAAGTCGGTTTTTACTCTCTAGATCTTGTTCCTAAAGATAACGTAGAGAAATGGCTCCAGTATCTTGAAGCTGAGTGTCCTACTTTTCTCTTCAAAGCATCAATGCAGATACAGGACAGAACTGTGGTATGTTTATGTGGTTCCACAATGCAGCGCATTCCCAAATTATTGAATCTAGTATCCAGAATCAATTAGATACTACTATTTAAAAGTTCAAGTCGGGTCGGTAAGATTGTATGTTTTTGAAAGGAGTCTCTTATTCTCACCAGTGCGGCATTTATTTGAACAGAAATAATTAAAAACCGTGCTGAAGTTAAATATTGTGACAGTATAAATAACATCATTTACGTCATCAGTTACGTCATTAACGTCATTTATTCCTGTGATGGCAAAGCTGAATTTTCCAGTCTTCAGTGCCACATGATCCTTCAGAAATTAATCTAATATGCTGATTTGCTGCTTAAAAAACATAAAAAGTTTACATTTGAAAACTTGGGCTTCTTAGCATTTAGTATGGAACGTTTTGTATATTGCTGAAGAAAAGTATTAATTTCATGAGAACAAAAAACATACTGACCCCATATACAATAAAAATAATACATATTGGTATATGAGCAAACTACATTTGCACAATCTAGAATAATTTACCAATGTTAACTAAGTAGTTTTCTTGACTTTTGTAAGCAGCAACATCAATTATGTCAGTATCGTGATTCACAGTTTTTATTGCCAGTTTACTGAGGTGGCCCTGCCAGATTGATGACCCAAGATTACATTTTTAATAAGCTTTAGTATAGGGGGAAAAACAACAAGAACAAAAAGATCGGCATTTCAAAGATCGGCAGATATTGCCATCTCATAATCTCTATTTTACAGCAACAGAGAAAGCAGAGAGGAATTACTGCAGTTCTGGATCACAGCAGAGCAGCTTCATGTTTTGGAAGAGACTGTCTCCTACAGACGCTTACTGACTTGGCTAACAAGAAGGATGCCGAGACCATGCTTAAAGTTGGTGTTGTCGGTAAGATTTCCTGTCATTTTTATGGACCACAGTAACCTAATGAAGCACTGCTAAAAAAATTATCCAACTCTGAAATAATTTTTACTCTCTTATGCATTTCTATAAAAAATTTTGATATTGAACCATCTGCGGTTGTCTTGACTTCAGGTTTCCCTAATGTCGGAAAGAGCAGCATCATCAATAGTCTGAAGGAAGTCCGAGTGTGTCATGTTGGTGTACAGAGAGGAATGACCAGGTAAAGCCTGACTATTTTGTGTCCTTGCACATGTGAATTTGAAGCATGATGAACTCTATTGGACTGACCAAAGCATGAAGTCTTCAATCAATCCAACACTGAGCTTCGTATCCCACAATGCGCTTCTGCCGCAGGGCATTGAGGTACAGCCTCAATAACATTCTTTCCCCCATACAGATGTAAGCAGGAAGTGCATATTACTAAGAGGCTGAAGATGATTGACAGTCCAGGGATTGTGGCGGCCTCCAGTAACCCAGGAGATGTGATGGCCCTCAGGAGCCTGCAGGTGGAGGAGAAGGAGGAGAGTCCACTGGAAGCGGTCAGGACTCTGCTGAAACAGTGCAATCAGCAGCATGTAAGGAACGCCACTGCTCATGACATCAAAACTGAAGTCTGTTAGTTCACCCAAAAATGGAAATTCTGTCATTTACTCATCCTCGTGTTGTTCCAAACCCGTATGAGTTTCTTTCTTCTACTGAACACAAAAGAAGAAATTTTGAAGATAAGGGTAAGCAAACAGTTGATAGAGACCCCATTGACTTATACAATATGGAAGTGTATATTGTAAAGTGTGTCATTTGGGACTCAACTAATGTCTTGCATTAACGCTCATGCTTCATACTAGGGCTGGGCGATAAATGATAACGAAACAGTGCTGAGAAACACTGTGCGCAATCATACAGTCAGAAGGCTTTTCAATCTACAAATTACATTATTTACTATGGATTTATTGTAGTAACACTAACCACACCATGGTATTGTGGCAGAAATGTGGGATATTCGTATCACATTTTATAATATTATTTATGTAGACATGTATTAAATGAGTAATGGAATATAATTACAGTATTTTTTTATTTTTTATTAAGCTATAGCATTTGTGCATTTATACTGATTTTATTTAGTACCGTTTTTCATACAAATAACTAGAGACCATATAGTTATATTTTTATCATGGTTTTGAGGTGCTATATGTGTGGTTTTAACTGTGGCTATCATGATCTAGATGTATGCTACTTTGGAAGACCAGTGGTTAATTTTAATAAAACTTAAACAGTCAGACTAATGAAATTTAACCATGAGGTTGCGACAATTTGTACAGATGTTACTGTTTTTGATAATGCACATGAATTTACATCTGCATCCTAACTCAAGCTGCTGTCAGATGTGCATTTCTAAGAAATGAAAAAAAAATGTTATGTTATTATTAATATTGCAGCCTGCAATGCCAACGGTGCTGAAGATATGAGTCGTCAAAGTCAGGGAACACAAACCTGTTTCAAGATTTGAAACAATATACCTCTTTAGAAAATCCAGAAACTTAAGAAATTAATTTTTATATTAAGATATTTTTAAGGAAAAATTAGTGGAAAAGTGTAAGCAATTCAAAAATTGTAAAGTGTCTGTCATGCTCTGACCATAAAGCGTAGTTTAAAACCACAATTAACGGTCTGATTTCTACAACTTTCACATAGAAGAAATCTGCCTTTAAACTTAAAGAAATAAAAATTTGAAAATTATCATAATTATTGATATTGACTGATATATATATAGATTTTTTTTTTTGCCATATCGCCCAACTCTATTTCATATTCTCCTGAATTGGTTACAAAGGAAATGGCTGGAATTGAATCATTTTGAAAGCATCAACATCGCTTATGTCCACAGTATAAGACATCAGGTATTCTGGTTTGTGATGTAATTGATCGGGCAGCTTCTAAAACTAAGGGGGATTTCATAACAGTGAAAATACTTTTTGTATTTCAGCTTACTGTATTTTTAAGGGGGTTAATTTCTCTTTAACCTCATATAAATAAGATGATCTTCTCTCATGTGTCTCTTTCAGATAATGTTACAGTATAATGTCCCAGACTACAGAAACTCCTTAGAGTTCTTGACCACCTTTGCCAAGAAACGAGGCTTCCTGCAGAAAGGAGGCGTTCCAAACACAGAGCTGGCAGCCATGACATTCCTCAGCGACTGGACTGGGTCAGTTTCAGATGATGTTCATCATACCTTCAGAATATGATGCTGAAATAACACTGTTACTGGTAAACGTCTTCCTAAGCTTTGTGTGATGTTGTTTTAGGCCAAAACTGAGTTACCACAGCAGAGCTCCGGAGCACCAGGGCCTCCCCTCATACCTCACTGATGCCATCGTGACTGAACTGAGGTCAGGTTTGGATATGGATGTAGTGAGGAAGGGCAACGAAAATGTTAAGAAAGGTACGTCTCAGATTGGAATGATTTGATCTTCTAATGGTTACAGTTTATTGAACGAATCAGATCAGTTTTGATATTTTAAGTTGTGGAAATTGAACAGTGTACCTGTCCTCAGGTGTGCGATTCCCCAACCTAGCGAGCAGTATAAGTTTTAACGCAAGGGGCCCAACCGCTGGTGTGCTGAATGTCAGTGAGCTACCTAAAGAAACCATAACAATCACAGCACCAACAGAAGCAGACGAGAAGATGGATGGGACCGTCAACACAGAGGAGGTACTTCCTATGAGAGGCTACGAATCATTCAGTAATGATGCTTTACACTTCTGTCATCAGAGACAATGAGAAATGATGAGTTTGTTGTTCACATAAGTCCTTGATGACCTTCTAATCCAACTCTGATCTCACTCTGACAGAAACTCTAGTAGATTTGATATTCACAAACCGTATCTGAGACCAACTTCATTGTTTCTCAGAATGCACATTGAAAGTTCAGTGCGACTTAAGATCGGTCATGCTGTTAATTACTACAGAAAATGACTTTGGCTTGTTGCAGTACGTAAAACTCATGTTTAGAGTAATGCGTTTACAATACTCCATAGCATTCAATTTGGATAAATGTTCAACACGCAGTTTTAAAAGTGTAGCCACAAGGCATTTAATATGCTGACATGAGATTAGTTTGATGTGCTAAATTATATCCAATATGTTCAACTCTTTCCATGTCCACTAGGGCTGTCAAATAAAAATTTGAATTTCGAATATCCGTTCGAGTTTAAAATAAAAAATCCAAACATTTAAATTTTAGGTGTGCATAATGCTGCCTTATCAGTGGCGCACAAAATGCGATGACGATGTAAGTGTTGTTGCTTTTTAATGTTTTTGTTAGCCTATCCAGTTGAAGCCACTAGATGCGGCGCTGCTGTGATGTTCATTTAAAATCATGCGGAAAAATAGAACATCAATGCAGAGAAGATCTCGTTTACGTCAAAACTGAAACCAAGCCATTCACACAGAACACATATTTTTGTAGAGGGACATCTATCACTGTTGCACTCGCATCTTGCACAAGATGAAGCCTGCATGTTATGAAGCCATGTAAAATTCAAATTCAACTTTTAAAAACATGTCTTGAGACTTTATGGTGGGGTTTTTTTTCCATCCCACTGCATCTCATGTTTTTAAATAAAAAAGTACTCTGTGTGATTGGCTTTTGTCTCTTTGTATTACACTATGCATACATGATGCTGTTTATGCTGACTTATAAACATTATGCACTTTTGTCACAGATAATAATGCTGTTTTATTGCTTTAATAAGCGTGCATTAGTAATATTTTGCTCGATACTCCCTCTTGTGCCCTCATGAGAGAAGACAAAAGGTTTTTTTCCCTTAACTGAAATTATGCCTTTTAAATTTGAATATTATTTGAATGTTAATAATATTTAAATGCAAAATTCGAATTGAGTTTTTCAGCCATTTTGACAGCATTGGGGCCAGTTTTACTAAACGGGGCAAATTAGCGCGAGAGTGCAATTCCAAAACAGCACAGATTAGCGTGAAAATTTCTGTGGGTGATTTACTAACAACGCACAAATTAAAGAACACGGACACAACACATTTTTACATATCGATCAACACAATGTACCAAGCGCAAATTAGCGTAGTCGCGAATAAAGAAATAAAGAAGCCACAGTATGCTGAAAAGAACCGGAGGCCAAAAAATGAAGGGTTGCAACAGTTTTGATAGAGCTGGTATTGCTTGACTCCTAGTTGAGGGTTCCAAGTCGTCTTTCATTTCCTGAAGCAAATTAAAAATAACATGGCTTGGCAAAAGAAATGTTCGAATAATATGTTCTTCTGGCATTCAAAATAAATTAATACATGTGGAAGAAAATCCTCTCCCTTAACGCCCTCTTTTCTCTGCGGTGTCTCCTCCTAGCAACAATAATTGCAGCCATTGCAAGCGCAAAATAGTTTAAGACGTGATTTTTTTTGGCCATTAAATTATAGCACAAATACCAGTAATTTGACGAGTGCAAATGTTGGTA
The DNA here is from genome assembly GCF_001515625.1 of Sinocyclocheilus rhinocerous. Lineage (NCBI taxonomy): Eukaryota > Metazoa > Chordata > Actinopteri > Cypriniformes > Cyprinidae > Sinocyclocheilus > Sinocyclocheilus rhinocerous. The sequence goes on along the minus strand of NW_015652298.1, from coordinate 153,642 downwards.
AATCTCGTTGCGTGATTCATTTTAATACACTTCCTCCCATAAATTTTGGGTCTGAAAGGGAAACTCCTACAAATGCATATTCAATAAGATGAGTGGTAAAAATAACCACGCCTTTTCAGCGCTAATTCTTCACGGTGTGTCTTCTAGTAAATCCTGACAGTACTATTTTAACACGAAAAGATGGTTGCGCTGGCGCAAGCTGTTATAAAAACTGGCCCCTAATGTCTATGTAAGCCTTTTAACTTTGACTTGTATTTTGCATATATGTGTAAACCTCATTCAGAACTTGTGTATAAAATGATTATGCTGATACAAAAATTGTTTCTGCATTTCAAACCATTTGGAATGTCTTGTCACAAAGTCTTTCATTGTAATTGTGTTACGTTAAAGTACAGAAGAAGTGACATATTTTCCCTTGTATTGTGAGTGACCTACATCAAAGTAAACAGATTTTCAAAAAAGAAGAAATATAGGATGGGTACTATTTCTGTCCATTGGTTGTTGATTGGATTATGAGATGTGGGCATTCCACTCAAAAATGAAAGCCAGCTTGCAGTCGATCGTGGAGGGACAAGGTTTAAGTGGACTAAATGATTGGAGAAGTCTGTTGTTTTTTACCAGAAAAACAAGTTATGGTATTTTGATTAAACTTTACGAGGTCAATCATTTAAAAAATTGGATTTACAAAATAGGGTGAATTTTCATTTAATGCCAACTGTAAAGGTAATAGCTTTTTTTTTTTTTTACAAACTGAGTGACAAGTCTACAGTGTTTTGCTGTCTATAGAGCTTGTTTTGTTCCCAGCACATTATTTCAGTAAATGGCTGATGTTGAATATTGATTGGCACACTTTGTTTTTCAGCCTGAGGCTGAAACTCAAGTTTCCACAGTGGTGACACAGATTCAAGAATCAACAAAAAAGAAAAAAGGTTTGTTTTGTGATCTACACCTATGAACTTCCTCTGATTTATTTTTATTTTTATGTAACTGTCTTCTGACAATCTCAATTGTTTTGCCTTTTGTCTTCTGTAGCCAAACCAACTAAAAAAGTGAATTATGTCCCTGTCAACATTGACCTGACTTCAGTGCAGCATAACAATGACGACGCATATGACTTCAACACCGATTTTGTGTAAAATTTCACCAGTATGTACAGATTGATATGGACTGAGAGGAATCGAATTGTGAAACCGCACTCAGTTGGAGTGCATACTGTGTGATCTCTATGTCTGTATGTATTAATACATCATAAAATATGTATTATTTAGTTGACGAAATAAAAGTTGAATACGCTTACATTGCATACAAAACTTATACTGAGCTTTATTCAGTACTTTGTTGGAAGACTTTTTTCCTTTATGTACAAATTGGCATATTTTACCCTTCGGGTTGAGGACAATGCTGAGTAACAGCTGATATGTGGAGAAAAAAAAAACATGCATCCATAGAAATGTAACAACAGCGAACACAACACAAGGGGAAAGTGGTTCCTGTAGTGTCAAAAACAGAAATTCTGAAATTTTAATTGTCACAGGTTTTTGTCTCAAGCCCTAAAGCAGTCTAAAATACTTTATAATTAAATGTACATTTCAAAAATAAGAAGAACAAAAAGAGTGGGTCCATAATTTCACCCAACAGTATTTGGGATCATACCGCTTGTTAAAAAAAATCTAGACACTTGTATGGATGCAACATACAAAATGAAGATTTTAAAGTTGTACCATAAATGGTTTAGTGTTATTACTTTAGATTTAGACAGTGAATGCTGAGGTAGTGCATTGGTGTCGAATGTTGCAAATTGGCTGTTGTTCTGTTCCAATGTTGGTCCCAGTTACTTGGGTACTCTTAGATTTCATGAAGGCCCCATATTTTGCATCCAGACATCCTTTAAACATCCCCAAACAAAGTCAAATATCTGCCTCAGAGTCCACCCCCCCTCCCCCTTCTTTTTTCATGTAGCCCAAACCAGGGTTTATTTTTCCTCAGCGGGTCTCCGGATTGGGTGGAATTTACCTGTGGGATCTGGAATGTACCATTTGTCCCAAATGTCAGAAAAAGAGGAGGCTCTTCCCCATGGCTTATAATGTCCGTTCCAATGGAGAAGTTTGGCAGCCTTCACAAACTGAGGTGAATACCGATTCCCAGCTCCTGTCACCCCTAGAAATGTAAACGAATAAAAAAAATGTTGGTTGCTAAGAGATTTACGAAGGCGTTTTACATTTATGAACCACAGCATTTCCTTACCGAGGTGTCGGACGTGCCACATTGGATCAATGTCCGAGTGGTGCTTGTAGAATACAATAAGCATAGGCGGCGTTGTGATGCTGTCTGCTAAAGTCTTACTGTAAAGGTCCTCCCTAAAACAAAACAACCCCACAAAACCATTAACAGCCCTCAAAGGCACCTAAAATTTGATTAAAGAGGGTTAGAACTGGCAACAGATTTGACGGTAGCTATCTTTAACATTTTTGTAATGATTGTTGTAGTTTCCAGTAACATAATACAGCAGAACACAAACTAACTTGGCATTGCGCTCCATCCAGAACTCAAGCTGGCTGGTGATATTCTGCTGCTTCCACTCGGTTAAATTGGCCACAAAGACTCCAGGATTAAATGAGCAAGTGTTCGCTCTCATTCCAAGCTTCTTGATCGCTTCTTTTTTGAAGTCCAGAAAACCAATATAGCTGTTCTGCAGCATGTAAAAGAAATATGCAAAACCATGTAAATATATCAAATAGGTATGTATTACATGTTCTGAAAACTTTCTTTGAAATGGGGCTACGAGCGGTACGACCAAATTCTTATGAATAATTTCATACCGCAGTGACGGTATATAATCGCAACAATATAGAAAATAAATTGGTTAAAATGGGTTTATACATATGGCTGTATTTGAATAATAAAGGAGTCCTAAAAAAACATCCTATTCTGTATTTTCACTTTTCTCCATTGATCTTCGTCAGCCCTAATATTTTGAAGTTCTATGCACAGTGTGAATTCTGGAATACAGTCGGATGAAATCAGTACAGTACAATCATACCTGATTTCCAGCTCCTCTGACGATGCCTTTAGAGGACGCAGAGTCACAGTCCTCTGAGAAAGCTGCCGCATGTCCCAACTTAACACTGGTGTCGAAAAGCTCCCGAATGTCCCCTGAACCAGAGAAAAGATTGCAATCAGCGCTACTGTAACTTACTGTTTTTACTGCACAGTATCACGCTATTACTATTTTTGCAGCATACAGTATGCATACTTCCACAGTAAGCAGATTTTCTATATGCGTTAATTATGCAGATGGTCTACTACATGTAATACAATACAATGAACTTTACATTTTATTTCTAGTGTGACAAATTAACTGGCAATTACAGCAGTAATTTTATATTTTCTTTTTATATACCAAATAACTATTTTATTTACCAATATAACTGGACATCACTTGCTGAATTAATGTAATAAGGCCATTTGATAAATGTACTATTCATAATAATGTACTGTTTAAAATACACCACAAATAACTATTCTGTTTAATATAATATAGCTGTATTTTTAAATCTTAGCAAAATTCCAAGGGAGGCTCAAATTAACTTAAAATGTTTTGAAACGGAACAAAAACGCTTTCAAATAAAATAAAAGTACTACAAATCTAGATATTTCTTTCTTATTTCAGATATTTCTTACTTGTATTTTTCTTAGAATCTAGATATTTATTATTATAATCCAGCCCCAAACTTCTGGAAATCTTTAATTAAATTATATATTATTTGAAATCTCTTAATCTATGAGCAATCCTAATTCCTCTAAATGTTGCAGTGATAGGGCCTTTGAATATTGTTGTGAATATGTGGGTCTAGAGGACAAAAGGGTTGAACCACTGCCTAATTAAATAATTACTAATTTATGACTCCACAAATGTGTCAAAAAACACATTAAAAATATTAAGGCAAGGAAACATGGTTTTGTTATTTTAGAGACTATTTAATTGGACAGAAAATTGGTTATGCCCCAATTGATTGAGAATTTTGGGGTTCGTAAAAAATACAAACTATAAAACCATGCACTTCACCTTGTACAATTACGTCATCATCCAGGTAAATAACTTTCTCTGTATCCGGCAAGAAAACTGGCAAGAAGAATCTGGCAAAGTTCAACTGGAAAAATAAGATACACACATAGTTATGATACACATTTTCCATTTTCACAACTCCAAACACTACTTAGAAATACAAGCGCTTGCAATTGATTACCGGCTTCACTGCCTCCACCTTCTGAGGATCATTCGAAATCTTTCCTGTGAGGATCTTCGGATCAAAGATGATAATTTTGTGTTTCATGTCAGTCTTACTCAACCATGTTCTGGAATGAGAAATAATCATATATTACATGTAATGCAACATAATATTGTTTAATAAACCGCTGTAATGCAATACAAGGTGTACCTAAGATGGACCACCGACTCGTTTAGTGTCACTATATTGAATACTACATTGGCTTTGCTATTGCGGTAGATGCTGTTCATGGCGGTGACGGCAGCTCCCAGTCTCTCCTCTGGAGCGGTGATGACCACAGGGATCTCATCTCCTGTCCTGATGACCTTATGATCCGACAGGAAGTCTATCTCAAAGGGCAGGACCATCCCAGGCACGGTGTCTGCTAAAGGAAAAGCAGTGAGGTGTGACTTTTCATTAGAGATGCACCGATTTTCTTGGCCGATTCCGATTTCCGATTTTTTTGTTAGTGTGATCTGCCGATACCGATTTTTGCCGATTCAGATTTTCTTTCTAAGAACTATAATTGACAGCATATACAAACAAACATCTACTTTTCTTCAACGCAAAGTTTTATTTTCATAAAAAAACACAAGTAAAAAGTCAGTAATAAAATAAGAACAAATAAAAAAA
>NW_015652298.1:147845-148527 GCF_001515625.1 Sinocyclocheilus rhinocerous | reverse complement strand
GATTTCGATTTTCTTTCTAAGAACTATAATTGACAGCATATACAAACAAAAATCTACTTTTCTTCAACGCAAAGTTTTATTTTCATAAAAAAACACAAGTAAAAAGTCAGTAATAAAATAAGAACAAATAAAAAAAATGGCAAACAACAGCACAAATAAATGCAATAGAATAAAGAGAGCTTTTTCAGGTTAAGTAAGTTTTTATTCAGTTAAGAAATACTACAGAAATTTAAGTAATCAAATGTAAAATAACACATCCATTATTATTTTACATTTCATTACTTTACTTTCTGTAGTCTTCATTGTAAAAATTAAATACAGATTAATGGTTACCATTAAAGTTATAAAACGTATTCAGTCAAGAGCAGAAAATTATTTTCTTTGTCTTTTGTTCTTTGATTAACATGGATACTCGCCAAGACGGGCATTTTGACAATTTTTTTAATGTATTTGAACGCTTTATCGCAGTTAGCCACTCATTTTGGTATTTGTGGCTCACAAGCTGTTTGAGACTGAGCGCGGCTTGTGCACTCCACTAATATAGATCAGTGGTATCCTGAAAAACCTGCGGGAATGACTATAATAATGCGCAATACAAGCACTATTTAACCCTGACGTTATTGCCTGTGCCGCTGGTAACAAAAAGGATCAGCTCGAAATCGGAAAGAAGTGAGACTGACCG
>NW_015652298.1:131265-147825 GCF_001515625.1 Sinocyclocheilus rhinocerous | reverse complement strand
GCTGGTAACAAAACGGATCGGCTCGAAATCGGAAAGAAGTGAGACTGACCGGCCGATAACCGATCATGAGGAAAATCGGCCGATTCCGATCCCTGGTCGATCGGTGCATCTCTACTTTTCATGGTGCTAAAAAACTTCTGAACGTCACTAACATGAGCATATTCATACCTGAATTCTCTTGCTTGAGGAAATCATTGAGATTCAGCAGATTTCGATGCAATATAATTAAAAAGGCGATGACAAGCAGCACAAGAATAACCACATTCACTGGAAAAGAGAAGATGTCAAATATTTAAATGGGTAGTTCACCCACAAAATGAAAATTCTGTCATCATTTACTCACCCTCCATTTGTTCCAAACCTGTATGAGTTTCTAGAGTTTACAGCAGCCATTGACTTCCATGGAATGGCAGAAAATAAATTATATTATTTTTAAATATATATATATATATATATATATATATAGAAGTCTCTTCTGCTCACCAAGCCTGCATTTATTTGATCCAAAGTACAGCAAAAGTAGTAATATTGTGAAATATTTTTACTATTTAAAATAACTGCTTTCTATTTGAATGTATTTTTAAATGTAATTTATTCCTGTGATTTCAAAGCTGAATTTTCAGCATCATTACTCCAGTCTTCAGTGTCACATGATCCTTATTATAGAAATGAATACTTTTAACTAGCAAGGATGCAATAAATCGATAAAAAGTGATGATAAAGACATTTATAATATTACAAAAGATTTCTATTTGAGAAATGCTGTTCTTCTGAACTTTCTATTCATCAAAAAAATCTGAAAAAAATATATACTCAGCTATTTTCAACATAATAATAATAAATGTTTTTTGTTTAGCAGCAAATCATTTTCAAATATATTCAAATAGAAATCAGTTCTTTTAAATAGTAAAACTATTTCACAATATTATTGCTTTTGCTGTATTTTGGATCAAATAAATGCAGGCTTGGTGAGCAGAAGAAAATTATTTATGTATAAATACTATGGTAGTCAATGGCTGGTTTGGTTAACAACTTTATTCTAGAATATATCCTCTTTTGTGCTCAGCAGAAGAAAGAAACTCACGGGTTTGGAACAAGTGGAGGGTGAGTAAATGATGAATTTTAATTTTTGAGCTTGTGTGTGTGTGTGTGTGTATGTTTAACTCGTATAAAATATTCACCTCTGCGTACAGTCATGGCACTCTATCAACAGCACTTGAGTTTAAATTCTACATCAAAACAAACAGTAACATTAGTAAAACAGCATAGAAAACACCATGAATGTGTATTTAACTGAGGGCTAAGCGGAATATAACAGAAACAGTTTGAGACCGAAATCACAAAAGGAAAAAAAAATCCTGCACATACAAACAAAAAGCAACTCCAAAACTGTTAACAACACAAAAGAATAAAAACTGCCGGTGTACAAACCTTTTTCGTTATAATGTCTGGACTCTCTTCGGCTCTTCATCCAAAACGCCAACTCAACATCAACAAGTCCAGCTACCCTTCAGTCCTGCAGAGAACACGGCACAGCCGACAAGACCTTTACTGATACATATGCTATACTGATAGCACACAACAGCAGCGAGTGAATCTTTTGATATCTTGTAAACTTTCATGTATTGACTCGTCTGCTTTTCTACTTCCAAAGACTGACAGCTGCAAGAGCCAATAGAATTCGAGTGTGGTCTTTGAAGGAGCATTTCATTGGCTTGACCTACCAATCGAACCGCCCCTTCACAGAACGAGTCGCTTGTTTGGAGTCTTGAATGTGACTCGGAGCTTCACTGAGTGCTTCCTTTCTCAATGTTATTATTTTATCAAACTTTTATTTTTTATTGTGCGCAAATGCTTTGTCAGTGTAAAAACCTTTACCATGCAGTGAAGAAGACGGAATGAAAATATGATAACAAGACACGTCTCGTTCATGATTCGGTGAATTAAAAAAAAAATGAGTGAATGATTCATTGACTCGTAACTCAAAAAGTTCGCTTGTCCTACTAGCGTAACGATGTAACCTGCAGAAAGGGTCACAGACTAAAACGAACCAATGAGAAAAAGAGTGAAAAGATACAAAAGATTCGCATAACTGAGATGAATCAAAATCCTTGAGTCTGTCCTGAATCATTCCTGCTTATGTGTGAGCGAGTGAGTGGTTCCCTATGAGTTACAGATCTGATCATTTCAGCGGCCACGCCCATAAGTGGTCTGACGTGGGCGTCTAGATTACTGCCTGGTTAAAAACATACATTTATTTTAATTTATAATAGCACAGCTACTGCTTTGAGTGCGTATTATCTTATTATGTAAGCAACAATTGCACCGAGAGATATCATTTTCAGTCACAAAACGTATTTTCCACTGGACTGCGCAGATAGCACGCATTTTAGCCCCGCTGATGTTTTTGTGAGGGGTCCTGCGGAACTCTACGTACACACTTTCAAACAGGAAACCATCACTCTCTTCTCAATAATATTGTCAAGCAGCTTTATTTTGTCATTTCAAAATGCTTTCAGCGTTTAAATCCATTCCGACACACATGGTAAGCCTATGTTTGCGATAAATTATTATTCATCTGCGTGCATGTGTTTATAATGCGAGTGCGGTGGTGTTTAGAGCTTCGATATACTGACATGTTAGCAGCTAACGCATTAGCGACGGACCTGTTCATTTCAACTATATAAAATCTGTTAGTAATATTTTGCTACAGTAATCAACACAGTAACACCAAATAGTTAGTGCTGGTATCAGAACCAAAGTGTTTGAAACAAGTGTGCACTCCGAGCGTGGGAGTCAAGTGATTGACAAGAATTGTGAATGTAACAAGTATGATACAATATTTCTTATCAAATATATTTATGACGTAATCTATAACATATATTGGGTGTTGAGGCAGTTACTTTATGCGGTTGAAATGTGACCTAGTATTTTACACTTTAAAATCAGAAATTTGTAAAGTTTGCAAATGATGCATTAATGACTCCTAAAAGGTAGCATTACCTTATTGTTTAGTATTTCTTGCAAAACCTACACCAAGAAAAAAATGTCTTCTCATCTTATGCATGGTCTTCACAGCTCTGAAGTTTCTAATATCAATAAGAAAACGGAATGAGAATAAATTATCTTAGATCAACGTGTACAATTTATCGCTCAACCTAAGGCAACATGAATATTCATGTTTACAATGACTGTTTGCAGGACTATAAAGGACAGAAACTTGCAGAGCAAATTTTCCAAGGAGTCATTCTGCTGTCGGCGGTAAGTAACACTGGCAGCACTTTTACTCTCACAGCCATCACAACAACATAATGTCATTTCTGCTCTGCCTCATGTCTGCTTTCCCTGCAGGTGATCGGCTTCATATATGGCTTTACTATTCAGCAGTTTGGGTGGACAGTTTACATAATGTTGGCTGGATTCACAATATCATGTTTGGTATGTCATAAGAATACTCTTTGCTTCATTTGAAGTTAAAAGTGAAAGAAAAAAAAGAAGGAAAAAAAGTGTAATTCTGGCTGTGTCCTGTTCTTCAGCTCACCCTGCCTCCCTGGCCAGTGTACAGAAAAAATCCTTTGAACTGGCAGCCGGCTATGCCCGAGACATCTGGAGAAAATCGTGACAAACCTCAAGAGATTCAGAAGAAGAAGAAGCACAAGTGATGCACGGCAGTATTTTAGTTTGGATTTGGCACAGCAAAGCCATATAGATATCCAACAGAAACAAACCTATTCATTTTTGTCACTATTTGAACATTCAATATGTAATAAAGATCTGCGTTTGGTACTTTTGTTTGGCCTTTTTTTTGGTTTTGTTTGAGTTTGGGTTGTTAGCAAAAGACAACGAGGTTCCTAAAAGTGTCATTTATTATAAATCATTCCTTATCGATTTATATTATATCGTAATATAAATATACAGTTTAGAAAAAAAGTCAACTATTTTTAACATCTCTTTTGTGATTCAAGATTGCTATCTACATAGCATAGGTTCACATTTCTAAAAGAAAGATGATGTCTGAAAATAATGCTTTTGTGAAATTTAAAGGTGCATAATAACAGCATTTTTTTTTTGCATATCTACGTTCAACTCACTTCTATCACATTTACAAAAACATTAAAAAAGTAACAGTGATTGTTGATAAGAGGCTTCAGTGGAGTGTTTAAGAGCACAAAAGTCTGCTGCCCACCAGCAGTAATGGCATATCAGTGTTTGATAAGGGATCCCTCGTGTGCATCTGGCTCAGTCCTTGAATGCAACGTCCTCAAAGAACTTCAGCTGTTGGACTTTCAGTGCATACTGCTTGTATTTTTCCTCCCCCATTAGCTCTTGCAGTAGGTGCTGGATATATAAAAAAAACAGAATAGAAATCTGTTAGCCTAACTGCCATTTAATTCTAAAAAATGTTTTCATTATTTTTGTTCCATTAAAATAAAACTCACTTTACTCTAAAATCAATGGGTCTCGTGTACTAATAATAGTATAGAATATTTTATTTACTGTATGTGCACAGGAGAACTTCTCATGAAAAAAATAAGTTATTTTTTGCATACTTTAAAAATTTGAGGTTGAAACAAACATCATGAATTAACAATAAATTGCAATACAAAAGTTATTGAATGATGATTTGTACATGCACAGATTTCACACATTTTTAGTGAATGAGACCCATTGTCTGGTACTGAAAAGTTCTAATCAACAGCCTATTAGTATAGACTGTTATGTTTATTTCTAATATACAGGTGCATCTCAATAAATTAGAATGTCGTGGAAAAGTTCATTTATTTCAGTAATTGAACTTTTCCATGACATTCTAATTTATTGAGATGCACCTGTACAATGAGACTTTAGTTAACTTGCCTCTCTCTTCTCTTCATCCTCTTCCTGCATGATGTCCAGGACTCTGTCCAATAGCTTCACCCCGAGTCCTTTAACCACATCTGTACGCAAGTGCTCGATCACTCTCCTGACCTTTGCTGGACCCGTGCTGTCGTCTAAAAACACAAAATGAGGAACATGGTGATAAATTCTGTCACCGAAAAAAAAATCGCTTAAATTCACATTTACTCAAAATATTTGAACAGTTTCATTTGCAGATGGGTAAATGTTCCAGGAAAACAAAAAACGTAAAACAATGTGAGTTGTTACCTAACGGGAAGCCACTGATTTGGTAATCTCCCTGTCCCTCTCTGGATTTCCCATGAAGCATCAGGGTGTCCCTGTACTTCCTGTTTAGTTTGAACTCAGGCAGTGGAGTGGAGTGGCATCTCGACCCATCTGGCTCAAATGATACATCTCTGGCATCCATGTGTAACGTTTGCGTCATCATTTGGACCAAGTCTTGCATCTCATTGGTCTCAAACTTTCTGTAAAAAAAGCAATTTCAGAAACAATGCAAAGAACAAATGCCAGCCGTCTTATTCAGATTTCTAAAAACCAGAATATTGGCAAGATGGTTAACAGATTTACATGACAGACGCATAATCAGAATATGACCGAATTCTGGCTCACTTCAGAATTTTTACATGCATAAATGCGGCCAGTTATGTCTCATTAGAGTACAAATTAGTGGGAGGTCTTACCGTTCTCTGTAGTCGCCCTCTGAACGTTCAGTGGAGCTGGTGGAGGAACTACAATCGTCTTCGTCAGACTGTCTCCATGAGCACTTCCTCTCCTGATACACAAAGGGAACCAAAATAGTTCAGGTAAGATCCCTTTTGACCAAGTAGCTGAGGTTATGTTAGATAGCATCTGCTTCAAATGGTTCCATAGAGCCTATCTTAAGGTTCACCGTGTTGAGATGGTCTGGTTTATTTATTAAAAGGGATAGTTCACCCAAATATGAAATTTCTCTCACCATTTACCCACCCTCATGCGATTCCAAATCTGAGTGACTCTTCTGCAGAACACAAAAGAATGTATAGTGTTTGACAGTGCGCCCTGAGTCATCGAGAAAGATCAGACATACCTTTCTTGTTTCCAAAGTTGTGCTGGCAGGTCTTGGGCAGTCTAGATGGTCTGTCTGCTTACTGTCTAATGAGGGGACATCACAAGGCTCCCTTTTGACAGCGGACACAGCTTCAAAGAAAAGAAACTAAGAAATCATATTCAATGAAGCTGTACAAAATCTCCTTTCATCTGAATTGATGTTCTTAAGGGTGTTATCGCTCTTGAGGCCGCTTTAACAGAATGACAGTCAGACCCCTTTTAAATGGACTAAAAAGTGAACGGTTTAAAATCTAGCCTGCATATTGACTGTGAGTATATGCCAAAGAATAGTGCAATATTAGAACATGGTCATACTGTGCATGTCTAAATTTATTCAGAATGTGTATTCCAATTACATGAATACAGAAATAAAGCGGTGTAGTATTATTTATATAACATAGTTTTTTATTAATAATTTGAATTAGCTTTTATTGTTTTCATTAAAATTTTTGTTTAATTGTAATTTTGCAATGTGATTTTGTCATTTTTATTAATACTTTTTATTTTTCATGTTACTGCTTATGTTTAATTTATTTTTATTTCAGTTTCAGCTTTAGTTAGTTTTCAGTTTTGGTTTTATTTATTACCAGTTAGTAGTTTCGTGCTTCAATGTAAACGTACTTAAGACAGTTGCAAATGCAACATTTCTAAATATCATTTAGTTTTAGTTTCTCATCTAATATTTAATTTCAGCTTTATTTCAATGTACACATTTTTTTAAAAATATTTTTATTATGGCCATGTAATGACCATGTTAACTTGGTCATTGTTCTTGACCCTAAAAGTGTGTTCAGATCTTGCTCTGGTCCATTTCCATTCACGCTGTTGTATTTTAAACATTTCAAAATTCACTTTAATGGCATTCAGAGAAATCCACAAACCTTGTTGTCTGGAGTTCTCCTGTAATTGCTTCAGTCTTCTCCTTTCCCTGGCTGACAGTGGACGGTTCTGTAAGTAAAGTGAGTTCTGTTAACAACAGCAGCAGCAGCATCAGATTACTACATGCATGTATGTATCTGACATGCATTTTTATACGGATATGCTGTGTGCAGCTGTTTAATATAGTCTGTACAGTCCGTAATGTTTCACCTGCTGCTCTGGACAGTTCTTGGTAGAGGACGAGAAATTGGCAGGTCTGTGGCCTTTCTGTTCATTGTTTACTGATAGGACATCTTCTGGAAGAGGTGGCAGAGGTCTGGGCACTGCTTTGACCTAAACATACAAATGTTTTAGTGAGAGCGAAAGACAACAGTAATGAAATCTGAATTAATTCTGGTTCATGTAAAGTGTTTGATAAAAAAAACATGATTTAATATTTTAGTTATCACTGAGTACTAAAATACAAGAGCAAAAAAAATAAATAAAAACTGTGCAATGTCCACACTGCTCACTTGATGGCTGTTCTGGTCATCGAGGGACTTGTCTTTCTTCTTCTGCCTGTGCTGACGTGACATGGATGGTTCAGAGGAAGAGGGCTGAAGAACTGGTCTGCTTTGATCTAAGAGAGCTGAAGTGGACTCTGAACTGGAAGGCTCCTAAAATGTTATTATAAATGTTTAAATTGGTTTACATTTTCTTTAAAAAATGAACTTTTCCACGACATTCTAATTTATTGAGATGCACCTGTAAATATTTATAATAAAAATATAAATTAAAAATATTTAGTTAATATACAGCAACAACAATTTAAAAACCTTGCCAAAAGCAAACAATAAAAATAAAATAAATACCAGTATTTTACCATTACAATTACAGGAACAGGCTTGAGTAGTTTCTCTGTGGAGTCTAAACTTCCCTGGAATATGAAGGACAACAAACACATTGTCTTCAGAGTAAAGAAAAGCACAATCAATCAAAAAATACAGACATTAAATGTTGTGGTTCCAAACCCATGAGTTTCTTTCTTATTTGGAATGCAAAAGGAGATGTTTCAACGAATGCTGATTACTAAACAGTTTTGATGACATTTTAACTACCACTTTATGGACAAACCCCACTAAGATATTTCTCAAAGTATCTTCTTTTATGTTCCACAGAAGAAAGTAAGTCATAAGGGAATGGCACAAGGTTGAGTAAAGGTAAAAATCCTATTTTGATCTTCTTTATGCACCAAGAGCTTGTAACACTCCAAAGAGAAAGGAAAAATTGAAATCGCATCATATGACCCCTTTAACACTGAATCTTTATTTTAGCACAATTCGTAATATATTTTGATGCCCATCAATGTTGGAATAATTAGAAATTAGGCAAACATATCAAAAGTTTCGATCACAGTTCCATACTTCCATCACAGTAACTTACCTCACTCTCCTCAGTTGAACTTCCAGTGGGAACATCCTTTAGGACACAAGCGTTGCTAAGATCATCATCAACAGTCTCCGACTTTGTCTCAGCATTGTGATGTTGTTCCATAGGCTCGTGTGGGATGTCCTCCATCCCTGCCTCATGCAGAAGCTTCATAGTGTCGTCTTCAAGGTCCATACTTGCATTAAGAGCCTGATTCTTGCTTAGCATCTTGGTTCGATCTGCAGGCTTGGGTGTAGTTGAGTTTGGAGATATCAGTCCATTCGCTGATATCTTATCCTCCGCTCTGCTGACACCTAATGCTTGTTTCAGAGGGTGTGTCTGAGCAGGACCAGGATCTTCTTTCTCCTCTTTCTCTCTCCTCTTGCTCACAGATGGCGGCTTGTGGTTCTGATGGCTGCTGGGTTTTTTGGCTTTTCTCTGTTTTTGTTCCTGGGATTGGATTTCAATGTCTATATTGCTAATGGTTGCTGTAGATGGACCTGTTGAGTTAAGAATGTCCCGACTTGGAGATTTAGGGGGCAAGTGTGGGTCAGGAAGCACTTTTTCCACTGCAGCATTACAGGGTTTTTGTCGGTTCAAGTGGTTTTCTTCGACCTATGAAATGTGGAAAACAAAACAGACGTACTGAGATCATACCAATGCCTCACACAGAAGAATAGCAGACTTCTAGGATTCCCATTTCTTCATACCTTTCTTCCTCTGGCCTTTGATTCAGAGTTAAGACATTGTGGCTGAACGTCATGATTTGGTTTGGTTGATGCATTAGATCCGGCACTGTTCGGTTTGCTGTTCGCTGCATTTTTCCGTGATTTGGCGGTTTTTCTGTTAGATCAGTAACAGGACAGACGAGTTAAAACTATTTCAATATTTTTATTTCAACTTCAAAGACAGGGAAAAGTGCACATACTCTTTTGTGGCCTCCAGGAACATGGAGATCTGCTGTTTGATGTACGGCTGTCGGAGAATGTGTTTGACGTCTGGCCTGTCCTCTGGTTTCTTACACAGCATCCGCTTGATCAGTTCTCCCAATTGGGGGTCGTACTTACTCGGCATTTGGGGCAACTGAACATTAAAAGTTCATTTACAATGTCGGAAGAATGTTTTGAATGAACAGCTCTTTAGATTTGATGCATGCAAATATTTACAGTTCAGTGAAACAGATGATGAATATATTCATGTACCTTCCCTTCAACGATACGATACACGAGAGAGTTCATGTCTTTTGCGTTGAAAGCATGTTTTAGAGTTGCCATTTCATACACGCAACATCCCAGGGCCCACACGTCTGACTGCAAACACAACCAAACATAAATAATGATTTATCTAAAACACAAAATATCTGGGTAAAGAGAGTCCAGGCCACCCCAAAATGAAAAAAAAAAAAAGGATAAATTTTGCATACAGAAAATAAAGTCTGGTTTAGGACTATTAAGATTTTGGTCCTAAAAATTAATAAATCATCAGACATTTTCAGTTTGAGAGTTTTTTTCTCATTTTATTTATTCTCATTAATTAATTGTCATTACTATAAAACAGCATATTGCATAGTATTAAGGCAACATAAAATCTACTCAAAAGTTTGAGGTCAGTTAAGTTTTTTTTTAATGATATTAGCAAATGTCTCTTATGCTCACCAAGGCTGCGTTTGTTTGAGCAAAAATACAGTAAAAACTGTAATATTGTGAAATATTATTGCAATTTAAAATCACTGTTTTCTATTGTACTATATTTTAAAATATAATTTATTCCTGTGATTTCAAAGCTGAATTTTCAGCATCATTACTCCAGGCTTCAGTGTCACATGATCCTTCAGAAATCATTCTAACATGCTGATTTGCTGCTCAAGAAACTTCTTATTATTATCAATGTCGAAAACAGTTGTGCTGCTTAATATTTTTTGTGGACAAGATTATACATTTTTTAGGATTCTTTGATGAAAAGAAAGTTCAGAAGGACTTGCTACAAAACATTTCTAATTTAAATAAATTTGCATTGAAATATTGGGAATTAGTACAGAAAATGTGTTTAATTGTCAAATAAAAACAACACCACAATATAAATTCCAAAATAGAACTGCCCGTTTTTTTTTCTTTTAATTTTGGGATGAAAAATATAGCCTCAATATGTTCTTGACAGGTTTTGTGACATATCATAAGTAGTAAAAGTTATTTAACTAAAACTGACACATAATGAATCTTAGGGCTGGGTTTTGACACACATTTCACAATTTGATTCTCATTCACAAGCTTGCGATTCGATATCGATTATTTTGGATATATATCAGGTACAGTACATGCCAAATTTTCTCAAGGAAAAAACATCTCTTAACTAATGCTGTAAAATATACATGAGAGCCAGTTGGTACTACATTACTATAATATTGAATGTTAAAATGGACTGATTTGTTAAAATTACACTTAATGTTTTTAAAATAATAAAGTTACAATTGCATAATAATTTTTATATATAAACATAATGGTGGCTGTCATAAAAATTTGATGGATTTATTCAAACATAGACTAAACATTGAAGAACAGTAACATTTATAATGAATGTTATATGGTGCATATATTAAGCAAAATGCCCCTCTCTACAGTTTATTTTTCTATCTGACTAATGAGTTTATGGTCACCAAATATGTTTTTCTGAGGTAAATTTGACGTTCAGTGACATTGTTTACAAGCTGTTATATTGAAACATAAAAAAGCTGAAACACAGATTGAGGGATTACATGAGACAGGATACGGATTGTAAAGTTGTACTCTTTCTTTTAACTTACCTTTGGATGTTTAGTCATGTTTATTTTGTGCTGAAACTGGTATTAATGTGGAGATGATTAGTTCACGTGCGCCTCGCGCTGCCGCGTCTGTTGAACTGAGGCGCTACAGCGATCTGTCACTCCACATTAAACAGCGCCAAAACGGCATTTATTGTTTGAATACTGCAATACAATGGACAGAATTTGAAATCTGAGACTTTGTTTCATATTAAAAGTAAAAAAGCACAATGCTTATTGCGATATATTGGATGGGAGGTGCCCTTCAATGTTCCATCCATTAACTGAAAACAGGCTAGACTAATCGTTTCTTGGGATTTAAGAATCAATATCGTTCCGTAAAAATGAGAATCGATTAATATCGAGATATCGATAATTTTTACCCAGCCCTACTGAATCTAGTGCTGTACTAATGATCGTTGTAAGTTGTGTCCATGCAGTACCTTGTAGTTGTAAGGTTTGTTGGAGAACAGTTCTGGACTCATGTAGTAAGGTGTGCCGATCAGAGTGCTGGCCATGTCGTTCTGACTCTCCAGGACCCGCGCGATGCCCAGATCACCCACTTTGATTATATCGGTCTTGGTCAAGAAGATATTCTGCGTTTTCAGATCTCGATGCAGAATGTGCTTCTCATGTAAATACTAGGGATCAGCAAAAATGCAAAAGCTTTATTATTCAGCTAGAAACTCAGAAAGGACAGATGGATGGAAGGATGGTCATTGACTTACCTGGAGGGCCATGGCAATCTGAACAAACCACTCCACAACTTGTCTCTCAGGAAGCAGTTCTCCCTTCTGCTGTTTGAGTCTGTGGTAAAGATCTCCTCCCTCACAGAATCCCATCACGATGTAAAGCTGACAGTCCTCGCCTTCCCATGATTCCCGGTATGTGACGATGTTGGGATGCTTGAGTTGTGAGAGGAGCTGTGCTTCCTGCTCCGCGGCTCGCCGTTCGCGTCTGGAGGATGTTCTCAGGTTCAGCTTCTTGATCACGTACTGCCAAAACCACACAATATATTGTGTTATAATTTTGCACATAAACAAAAGACAGAAATTCTAGTGGAAAATGTCCACATTTATTAAAAAAAAAGATGCTCTAATGTTTGTTGTACAAAGAAGGATCATATCAGCAATCATATGTACCAAATCACATGTCCATTATTTTAATTTTTGCTCAGTATTAACATTTTTATTTATTTATTCACTTTTTAACATCAAGGCTATTTTCATGGCAATCTCTGAATAAATTATATGAGGTACAATTAACAAAAGGTTATAAAAGACATTTCAGATGTACACTAGACAAAAAAATCTAAAATACATTCAGGTGATACACTTTTAAATAAATCAGTTAGACACACCTCTGAATAAAACCGTTGTCTATTTACATAAAAAAAAAAACAGTACAATCCAATTAACTATGTTTCACAGTCTTTTTTTAGTTAGTTTAGTTTTTTTAGTTACTAAACATTTTAGTTTTTCAATATTAAAATCAAAAAGGATAAAAATCACTGCATTCTACAGACTCAAGTTGCATAGATAGATCCGTAAAAATTGAAGTATTTTTTAAGAAGAAACCAAAAGAGGCACACTATTTTTTTTCTTATTTATTTATTTTTGTTTTTTATGTTTCATTATGCAGCACAGCACATACGAAACAGACGTTTCAATATCAAGTTTAAAATGTGCGTATTTGTATAAAAGAGAGTGTTTTAGGTGCTGATAACCTTTTCTTTTAAGATTTTCCAAAATTGTAATCACTTCTACACAATACAACTAAACGGGCCTTCGTTGTCAGAAATCTTCGTTAAATAACTAAACATTTCATGTAATATCTCAATAAGAGATCATAAAAATGCATGTATGATAATTCAAATTTTTTTTTTTAAATTGTAAGAAAAACGTTTCTCAAAATAATTACAGAGCACGTCACAATGCAGGATGTCAGCTGCCTTTATAGTAATTGATCAAACAAGTCAACAATATCAATAACATTAAAACATACTTTATGTCTAAAAGGTTGATTTGATTCCTGTTTTTCATACACATTTGTATTCGTACATAATCATTCTGATGTGAAGCATCCTACAGACTCATAATTTTCCTCTTACATTATAAGTTTCTATAAATGTGTTATGTACAAGGAATATTAAAAAAAAAAATCCCCAAGCTTTTCTTAAAATATGTAAATACACATTTTGTTAGAAGAGGCTAACTCTCAGCTGTAATATCAACAACAACGAAGTCTGTTATTAACTAATGCTTAAAAATAAGGCATTAGTTCAGTTCGGCAATTAGTTAAACATATAAACCAGCGTGTTACTTATTAGCAGGAATGCACAGGTCTGTGCACAAACTCAGATGCATGCACCACTCTGTTACCTGTTTACGGTCTGATTTGTGTCTGACCAGATTCACCTCCCCATAGCTCCCCTTCCCCACAACTCTCACGAATAAGTAACTGTCCATGATCCTCCGTCCAAAGATGCTCTCTGTATCACATAGCGAGTGATGCTAAACCCTTCCGCAGAAGTTAAAATACAAGCAAGCGCGCTATTCTGTGATTTGTCTGTTTCAAACTTGTTTTGGGTGACACAGAGCACAGGAAACAGCCGAGCACGGCTTCAGCGTCACCAGGCAACTGAGCGCATTATCGCCGCACGCTCCGGATTAATGTGTGCGCAGTTTGACAACAGCGCCCTCTATAGGCGCAGCGGCACGTGCCAAGTAAGAAAAACGGTTAGTCATTAGAGAGACTGCTGTTTTATGTCATAATAATTAACATCTACAAACATTCTCAATCAATATTTAGTATGGAAAGTCTTATAAAGATTAGAGTTGTAGGTTAATAACCAGTATAGCCCAAGTCAAACAATATTTTCACCAGTAGGTGGCGTAATGTTTTTATTCACTGTTTGGGGCGCAGGCAAAGACCAATAAAACCATCAGCCATAGTTAAACAAGCAACAACGTTTTAAAATGTTATGCATTTTTAAACCAGTGCTGTGAATGAAGTGAACAGTTTAAAATCTATAAATGCATTTAAACTGACTGAAGTCACATATTGTAACACATTGGATTTCGATATTCCACTTTATACATTATGCCATTGCCAACTATAACTTTGCAACTACATGAAAATGACAAATACGAGATTAGACATGCATATTTTTGTATGTCATATAGGCGATTCTAATAGCCTGCTGATTTAGTGCTAGATTATTAACAAATGCTCTAATTATTGTCAGTGCTGCAAACAGTTTTTGCTGCTTAAATAACAGCAATACATAGATCAATTTAATGCATCTTTGCTGGATATATTTATTCATTAATTAATTAATTAATTAATTCAGTTAGTTAGTTTTTTTTTAAACGTTTGGACGGTGTAATAAATAAATACATAATGAATGAAAGAAAGAAAGAAAGAAATGTTTCTTGAGCAGCAAATCAGCATATTAGAATGATTTCTGAAAGATCATGTGACACTGAAGACTGGAGTAATGATGCTGAAAATTCAGCTTTGCATCACAGGAATAAATTACATTTTAAAACAGAAAATAGCTATTTTAGATTGTAAGAATATTACACAATATCACTGTTGTAACTGTAGCTGTACTTTTATATAAGCGGAAAGAGATCGAGGGAGAGAGATTTTCTTAAGCACATTTCCCCATCAGCACATCCTTGAGTTCTGAGGAATATGGATATCAGATAATGCCAGCAATAAAATCAAATTCTAGGAACACCGATTAGGACATACATAACCCCGCCCCCATTACCTGAGAGTCAGCGATCTCTTTCATCTGATTGGCGCAGAGCAGCAGAGGCGCTGTGACGTCAGGGCGCGCTGAGACTGGGTCAGCCGGAGGAAGCAGCAGCAGTCAGATCTCCGCGAGACCAGTGCGAGCGCACTACGTTCAGATTACAGCCAGAGACGCGCCTCTGCACCTCTGCGATACACAGGTACCGACATCCACTGCATTTTAACGCTGTGTTTAACACTAAATGTTGAGGACAGGCGTGCATGATCGATAACTGCTGCATGCCATGCACTTGCAAATGCAGGCTAGTCCCACAGATTAAGAGTTTACAGTCGGTTTTAGTTTGTACTAGCTGGTTGTCTCTACTCCACATGACTTTATGATGGGTTAGTTATCTCACTCAATCAGAGGATGTGGTCAACCACTCCTATAAGTCTTTGAATGCGCTAAAACTTTGACAGCTGATGGTTTGATAGTATACAATGGATGGAGATGAGAAACAATTTTTTCTTTTACATTGTCATTATGATGCATCAACTTCTTGTTTTCAAATATATTTAAAAATATATTTTTCTGTTTTTATTGAAAACTCTGTATGTTTAAAACTGAAAACATATCCCCGCAGCATTTAATGATACTAAATTGCTAAAATGACTCTTTTGAACTTCCGCAACATTCTGACATCAGACATCAAAGTGAACATTTCAGCAAATTATCAACTGTTTATCAGTCACTCAGTATTTGTTAGTGCCATTAACACGGATTTGATGTCAATCCATGTCATTCCATGTTGACATCTTTACTGTAATGGTGTTCATAACTGTTATTATGACTTTGTCAGAATGTTTAATTCAGGCTGTTTCCTCAAAAGTGGCAGTTAAAAACCATCAAACTTGACCGCAAAACTACAACACATGAGTAAAATTGCGTAGCAAAGTGATTTATTTCATTTGACACAAACATTTACAAAAAAAAAAAAAAAAGCCTTAAAGGGTTAGTTCACCCCAAAATAAAAATTAGGCTGTGTTTTACTCACCCCCGATGCATCCTAGGTGTATATGACTTTCTTCCTTCAGACGAATCCAGTCGGAGTTATATAAAAAATTGTCTTTGATCTTTCAAGCTCTATCGTTGTACTCAGCGGGTGTTGCATGCATCAGTCCAAAAGACGTGAAATAAAAAGCACCCCCCCGGGAGCCGTGTGAGACACTTTTTTTTGTGGAAGGGTGCTTTTTATTTCACGTCTTTTGGACTGAAGGAATGCAACACCCGCTGAGTACAACGATAGAGCTTGAAAGATCAAAGACAATTTTTAATATAACTCCGACTGGATTCATCTGAAAGAAGAAAGTCATATACACCTAGGATGCATCGGGGGTGAGTAAAACACAGCCTAATTTTTATTTTTGGCTGAACTAACCCTTTAAAGCAGCAAAAAATGGCCTGTTTAATTGTAAAGATCATGAGATTATAAAAAAAATAGGGATGCGTTGATATAGATTTTTTTCTTTCCATTCTTTAGATATGGAAGCTGCCAACCAACATATCAGCAGATAAGTCTAAATCTAGATATAAATTTTTGTGAGCTTTATTAGAAAAACTAAAGGCTCATTGCATCCAAGCACTTCAACTATATCAAACATATAATGTGCAACTGCTTTAAAAATAAATAAATAAAAACCTTAGCTGTAGGAAGCAAATAAAGTGAAAAAAAAAAGTACTTTCTTTTTAG
>NW_015652298.1:121333-131017 GCF_001515625.1 Sinocyclocheilus rhinocerous | reverse complement strand
CCCCCCCCCACACACTTCAAAATTATTTACCAAATATAGCCTACTTTGAACCAGTTACAAATGCCTGACCTTTAAAATTCTTTGAATATCATATATAATTTTCATATCTGACAGATAACACTAACATTACAAATGAACAATACCAATATGACCTCCAATATATTGTGCATCCTAATAAAAATGATCAATAACTTATGACTTTAGAGAAAAACTAAATAAATGTATTTCACAATCTCTTTAAAATATATGAAACCACACTTCAATGTATTTGACCATAAAAGGACAAAGCTTGCTTCTAATAGACTGAAAAAAATGCTTGATGTTTTAGTTTAATCAATGTTATCTTATCTGAACATAGCATCTGTTTCTATTAACCAGTCAATCAAGTAGTTCCACATGTGTGCCCTTTCTCTTTCAGCCCATTAGCATTTCTTTTCTGCATTCTTGTGATATTTCCTCCTCTTTGCCACAGCCAGTGTTGGCATTGTTGGGTTTGATTTCCTAATTTGAACATTCTTAGGGATCAGACAGCCTGCCGGTTTTAGCAATTAATAATCTCAGATGTAGTTGGTAACAGTCTATTATTTGACCAGTTGGTGTACTAGAATAGACCAAGCCTTTATCAGTCGTTGTGGGCTGCTCTGACAGTCAGAATGTGACTGTGATGTGCAGATAGACGCATTAATGTTAGGGCTGGTTACAAGCAGCATGCTTTGCAAAGCCCTCGTTTGTGCAGTCAGTTGTGCAGTTCTGTACTAGGCTGTAGAAGGAAATAAAGTCACAGTTATCACTGCATTATAAGTGTTCTAAAACAGTAACAAAGCGGCAGCTGAACTTCCCTGTGCTTTCCCGCGGCATTCACTTCCCTTTAGAGTCACGTTGAGCGCGCTGTGCTTTGACGGAGCTATTTGCACATAAAAAAAAAATAAACAAAATACAGCATTTTGTTATAGAGCAAGTCATGTGCTGTAATTAAAAGCTGAACTTTGTACCTGTGTGCAAATAACATGTGGATCACACACTTGATGGGTTGTTTGTCGCAAGCAACCATATGGCATTTGTGTATCTGTAAGCATCTCATCCATGCTTAAAGAGACAGTGCAACCAACATGAAAATTCTGTCATCATTTCCTCACCCTTATGTCATTCCAAACCTGAATGACTTTCTTTCTTCTGTGGAAAACAAAAGTGGTTTTTGCTCATGCAGTGGAAGTCATGGGAGCCCAGTGACTTTCATTGTATGGGAAAAACATGTTAAAATATTCTTTGAAATATCATCTTTGTGTTCCTCACAAGAAAGTCATACAGGTTTTTGGATCAGCATGAGGTTCAGTCGGATTTCATGTTTGGGTGAAATAATTAAAATTCTGGCATTATTTTATTCTAGAGAATCTTTATGGGTATTGGCACACATACTTCACGATTCCATTCACACTTGATTCGATTCCAATCTTGATTCTGCCTGATTCATTTGAATATATATCAGGTATAGTACATGTCAATATTTCATAAGGAAAATAATTTCTACCAACTAAAGCTTTAAACTGTACAGGAAGGGAACCATTTTTTAGGGAACTGGTTTTCATGACAAAATTATTCAATCATACATTAAATAAGACATCACGAACAGTAAAATTTTTTTACATATATATTCAGCAAATATTCTCTTGTTGTCTAACAAGCTATGGACATTGAACAGCAGTGAAGTTCTGAAACTGCATCAAAAGAAAACATTAAATATTTTATAATCAAAATGAAGATCGATTAAAATTGATTAACAGGTGTTGTCAACCCAGCCCTATTTTGCAACAGATCATAGCTGCTAAGTCTATTAAGCTCCACAAATAACAAAAAAGATAAATCAAGCACCATAAAATTAGTCCATACGGCTTTTGCACTATATATTGAGATGCTATGTGTGAAGAACAGACCCACATTTGAGTCGTTATGAGCTTCCCCAATTTGGGGGTATGTTGATTCGTTTGATTTCTGGCATAGTTCTAATGATCACTGACCAATGTTGATTTTGGAACCTTATAAACAGATAAAGCAAGTCATTATATCGCTTGTTTTCGCACATCCTGAGGTGGAGGCCTTTTTTTTAGGGTGAGAGAAGACTCGCTAAGGTTACCGCTGTGTGTATGTAAGCTCTATGCTTCCTGAGTTTGAATTATGTTGTGGTTCGATAGCTCACCTTAAAAGGGGAAGCGCAGTTTGTGGTCATAAACGCCCATGACAGACTCTATTAGCATGAATCATGAATCGTTCTGAGTGTGGTGTGACACTGTTCCGACCTGCTAAAGGTTTAGGTGTCACTCTGTATCTCTTCTGTCCTCTTCTGAGCAGCCATGGGAAACCAGTGAGTATCTCCATTGTCTGTCTGATGAATTCCACATTTTGAATGCTGCATGATGATCTAGATGGTAGCGTTGTGTATGGATGTGTCTGTTTTCAATCCTTCAAGCTTGCCTTTTGATTCTCCTTTCTATGTGGGTTAGTTCATAGCTCTTCTACAATCTATTTCTTGACCTCTACTTGGTTCCACACTAACAAACGATGAATTGAAACGCTTTCTACCACTGGACCTGCATGCACAGTGATGCAAGTACCTTTGTTATGATATATGGTGCCTATGTATACGACTCTTAAAACTTCTTGCCTGAGATTTGGGATGCCTTTAAATCTTTGGTGTATGTTCATATTTTGCTTGCCTGGGGAGTCTTGGATGAAGTTTAGTCTAACTCAGGGATGTGTCTGGATGCTCTGGTGATTCTCAATGAGAAAATGGGTTTGTCAATAGAGAGAATTGAATGTCTCCCATCTTCTTTGCATGTGTCCATGTTAGATGTCAGCCTGGGCATCACATTTAATTCCTGCACTCTTTCTTTGCTGTCTTTAGCTGTGTGGGGTTGTCATCTGTCTGGAATGCAGAAGTTTTAAGGAAGTATACCATTTTTAAGAGAGATTTCCAGTATTACGTTTCTATAATGTTAAACCAAAAGTATGATCGTAGGAATTATGAACCAGTTCAAATTTCAATTATCACAGTAATGCAGCGTAGCACTTTGAGAAATCAATATTTGTGGAGTCAGTTTAGTTGTGCTGTGACATCAAGTGTTTCCTAATACACTACATCCTGCGGTCTAGTAAGAAGTCTGATGTTACCCATTAAAAAAAGTGTTTAGTCTGTGTGGCTTTACATCCTAGTAGTGAATCCATATTAACACTGTGAACTAAAATACAGCCTGCAATGGAAGTCTATGGGATAACATGCAATTAATATCCTATAAATGGTAATTGTAAGGAAATGTATTTAATTTTTTAAAAATTAAATTGATGTTACCCATTAAAAAAAGTGTTTAGTCTGTGTGGCTTTACATCCTAGTAGTGAATCCATATTAACACTGTGAACTAAAATACAGCCTGCAATGGAAGTCTATGGGATAACATGCAATTAATATCCTATAAATGGTAATTGTAAGGAAATGTATTTAATTTTTTTTGTTTGTTTTTGGGTCCGAATATTCCAGAAGAAGAATAAAAAATCATGGAAGATAAAGAAAATGTGTTATTCATGTTGGTTTATTGAGGCTTTTGAAAAAAAAAAATAATTTAAACCATTTTCATGAAAAAAAGTTTTTTTTTTTTTATGACACGTCATGTGGTGTAACCGTCAAATAAAAATAAGTTGGTTTGTACCATATGACAATTTACAACCTAAACTTGTAATGTCATAAAAAGGTCAAATTATCTGATCTTTCAAGAGACTTATTGACCATGAAGTTTTAACGGGTCCTCTCTTTGATATAATTTCACATTTTTATTTCCTGCATGTTTTCGCACATTGTGTGCGTCACATTGCTTTGTTGGTCGCACCACATTTTGCAAGAATTTCATTATTTCAATGAGGCTTTTTCTTCATTATCACATCAAGGATAGGATCACTCTGACATATTTGACTTTATCAAAATTTGTATTCAGAAATGAAAAACGTGCATTATAGAAGAAGTGTGTTCATTTTATGTATGAATAGCATCTTTAATGTATTTTTGCATAAAATAATAGGTCGAGATACAAACGAGCTTTGTATAAACTAAAGGTCTGATCTATTTTCTGTCAAATTACAGCATGCCACAGTTGCTGTCGTTAGAGTTTAACTTACTAAACCCAGAACTATCTTTAATGTATGCCAGTTTCAACTATGACTTTGACGCAATTAAATTTTGATGCTAGCAAACTTTAAATGCTCAGATGTCTTATCAGTGTAACATGGCCGTGACATTACCCAATATTGCTACCTCATTTTGCACAACTTCTGTTTTAGGAAAGAGGAAATGTACTGTCTCCGATTAAGAAACAATTAACAGAGGTTTACCGGAGAGACAGCCCTCCCTAAATGCACATATTTAAACAGTTTAAAGTGTTTACCCAAACTGTACGCCTAAACCAACCGAGATCCCACCGCAGCTGCTCTAGTAGCTTGCCATTTGGATCCAGACGCACTGTGGATCGCCGGGTTCCCATGGAAACATTATCATCACAAAGAAAGAATACAGTAGACTAGGGCTGCACGATAAATATTGTGCGATATTTATCGTGCAGCCCTACAGCAGACCACCAATTGTGTTTAAGTTAGAATAGACCGTTATGATTGACATTAGATGAAATGGTTTGGCATGAACTATCTCCCTGAGTTGATGTGACAACTTTTAGCACGAAGAATATAGACAAAGCAAAGCAGACACAACAAACCCCCACCCAACAAGTCGTGAGTCTCTCCTGAAAGTGATTGCTGAAGATTGCAGACCTGCCGGGCGACCGAATGTGGGTCAAAGACGTTAAGATGTCCGCATCAAAAGAAATTTACAAAAGTGATTTAATGTAAACAACAACAATTTAAAGCAGTATTACACTTATTGTTTTTATGCATTAACCCTTTTTCGTCTTTGACCCATGTGCAAAGCTGCGTAAATGTTATTTTGGTATTGATCTTAGGATATCCCTGCGGCTGCGTGAAGTGAAAGTAACATTCACATCTCATAAGCTGTTTCTCGTGAATTGTGCTGTTGAAAATCAAATGGCAAAACTCTATTTAAAGATTTACAAAGTCACGCATTTTAGGTTTTGTTATGAAAGCCATGTAATATTTTGGTAACACTTTATTTTAAGGTTTCACATTTTACATGCACTATTATAATAACAATAGATTATGCATAATTACATGCAAGTAACCCTAAGCCAAACCCCTATCCTAATCCTAACCATATAGTAAGTACATGTAGTTAATTAATATTACTCAGTACTTAAATGTATAATTACATAGTAACAAGGACACCTTAAAATAAAGCGTAACCGATATTTCTACTTGTAATATTCCAGAGCTATTACATTGTATCTTTTCAGTGTAATATTGTAAATTTGAGGGATGCACCAATATTAAATTCTGGCCAATGCAATAAACCACTAATTATGTTCATGTTATGGTGATATAGTGATAGAATAAATTATAAAATTGTCAAATTATAAAAACCTACTAAATGCTATATTCTACAACATTTACAATCACAACATTATAATATTCAGTATGAAAATTGCATATTGATTTTGAGATTTACTGAAGATTACATTTGAGAGTGTTATACATTTAATTGTATTAAAAACTAAACACATTAGACATTTAAAAACACTATTTCCGATACTGATATTTAATGCTGATTGGTCAATATAAGCCATTCAATATTGCATATATAATTATAGCTGAAAGTTTTGCTGGGTGTCTGCTGTGTTCCATCACACAGAACGTTTTTTTCTCTCTCTCTGTAAAAACATGGACGTGTTTGAGACTCCATTCTAAAAGCACCACGCTCACGTTAAAACACTTCAACTTAAAAAAAAAAAAGAGAAATTAAAAAAAAAAAACTGGTCTCTAAACATTGCAGTTTTTTTTTCATTCAATGACTGTGTATTGCGTTTTTAAGCACAAAAACGTTTTCTGCATGAATGGCCCCTAACGGTGCCCTTTAGCCATTTTTGTCCAGGTGGAAGTTTTGATCAGGTATAGAACAGGTAAGTAGCAGGTAAATTCGTTTTTTTAGTGTCTTGAATTAAGACATAAAATCATTAGTTTCCACTATGCTTAACCAGCTAAGAATTAAACTTTTTCTTTGTATGTGCAGTACAAACTAACAACCTATAAAAGATAAAACCATGTGGAAACACAAGTGTTGCAAGATTCTTTAAGTAGCTGCGGCTGACTGAGCTCAGTTTACACTCTCATGTCTCACTGAAGACTGAGCTAAATAAAACAGGCCTGGGTTATAGAAGTGTGTAGTTGTCAGAACCCTTGCTTTGAAATACTCAAGGAAAAACAGACAGATTGGGAGCACTTGCTTTGACATGATGGTGTCTTAATACCGATCCGTTTACACATAGTAAAAGTTCTTAAAGGTGGGGTAAGTGATTTTTCAAAAACGCTTAGGAAAACTGATTCGGGCCGAATAGCAAAACAAACTTGTAGCCAATCTGGGGCGGAGCTATCAAAATAGGGGTGAGACCCTTTTGGGGTAGGGGTGTGTTTGTTTTGGTGATTTCAAATGTCAACATTGGCTACCAGAAATCACTTACCCCACCTTTAATGCTTTAAAGACACATCATGTGTCTTAAGGTGACACTTGTAGCTAAATGATACTGCAGTCATGTAAACCTGAATATTTCCACATGGTGAGGTCAAAGTCCAAGTGAATTGCCCTATAGGTCAAAGTTTTTAGAAATTCAGCTGAAGCCGAGTTCGTTTCTGGGAAATTTCATGTCACAAAATGTAAGATTTGGCCTGAAAAATCTGTAGGATTGTGTTGCATAGCATAGTAATTGAATGGTTTCCTCTTCTTCTCTCAGTTTATCCAACATTGACCGTAGCAAAATGCCATTGGGAGAGGATGGACACTCTTGGAAAAAGAAAACGTCGAGCATCAAGGACATCTATGACTTTAAAGAGGTTTTGGGAACGTAAGTATAAGAACATTTTACTTCCAACTCAGCATTTACAAAGCTACCGCTGATGTTTGCATTTGAGCTGATGGCGGTTGTTTCTTCCTGACATTAATCAACTTGTCTGAATTGAATTGTGTTACAATTTTGTGCTGAGGACTTTTTTTGTGTTGACCTATGCGGACATGGCACTTCTCTTTTGTTCCAAGTTACACGATCATAACATTTGCCAATCAAGAAAGCAAGC
The DNA here is from genome assembly GCF_001515625.1 of Sinocyclocheilus rhinocerous. Classification (NCBI taxonomy): domain Eukaryota; kingdom Metazoa; phylum Chordata; class Actinopteri; order Cypriniformes; family Cyprinidae; genus Sinocyclocheilus; species Sinocyclocheilus rhinocerous. Next base: position 123,783 of record NW_015652298.1, on the reverse strand, counting down.
TTTTAATGGACTTTTAATAGGGAACATTCAGTATTTAGTACTCAGCCCACTCTGCGAATCAGATTACATTAGGAAATTATCCAATCATAACAGCTCATTTACGAATAGAGGTCTTAAAGGTATAGTAGCAAAAATGGTCTGTTTTATTCAGAGTATTTTTTGATGCAAGAAGCCTTGACTAATATTACTTCAGAGAAAAAAGCTATACATGTCTATAATAAGACTCTCTTAAAACAAACCAGATATTCTCAATTTGACAAGCAGCAACAAAATTCCCACAACTGCTCATATGTTGCTGTCATTCTGATATGAAACTGTCCAGGCCATTTTACAGAAAGTGCTTATTAATACAAAGAAGCTTTCTTAGATATCCATTTTTCTTGTTCTGATCCCACTTATTGTTTTGTTTCTTTAGCTATTTTTGAAATGATTTGTTTAGCACTTTTGAAAAAACAAAAACAAAAAAAAAACTCCATCCTGCACGATTGGTCCTAACTCCTAAATAAAAGTAATATTATTTTCTATATGTATCGTTAGCTTGTCATTGACACATGAACAACAGTCAATAATTATAATCTTTTGAAGTGCACGACATTAAGTACACATACAATTTGTTGTCCATTTTGTGTTGGACTTAATTAAATGAATTGTGGTTCAGTGAGCAAAGAACCATTTGAGTTATTCAGTTGAATGAGACTAATTCCTGAGTCACTGTCTGTTTTTTGTTTTCGTTTCATTTTATTAATTCAAACTGCATGTAATTTTTGTTCTGGCACTGTAGATTCAGTAGCGGTGCAACACTTCTCCCAAAACACTGTCAGAGTATTTAAGTATAATGTTCCATCTATATCAACAAAAAAATACAGAAGTTTTCTTTTTTTCTGAACCAGTTCTAAACAGGAACCAGTGCTCAGTTCCAAACCCTAGTCATTCATTAAACACTTCCACATGCTTTACTCGAAGACTGGGGGCCATTGTAAGGACTGATTTTTAGGGCTTGTTTAGTTTTCGGGCGTGCAAGTTGACCCTTGACCTCTTCTCATACGGTGACAGTAGTGGGAATATTCAGGGCCCGTATCCCAAGCCTGGATTCAGTGCACACAGCAATGTTATTGGAAACTTCTGTGAGCTCATGTCTGCAGCGAGAGTAACAGAGAGAAGGGGAAATTATGCTTTCATTTATTTAACTAGAGTTGGTCTAGAGTTCTCTGCTGTAAATACTGTAGGTTTAATGAGAACACAGAAAGACATGTAATGTTTTAAACAGTCCTTAAATTCTTAATCCCAGCAAGATTTTCTTTCTCAAGTCTCACGATTTCAATATTAGCCAAACTCTGTTCTTAAGGTCAGCTTTGTATGTTGTCCAGGCTTGTTTGGGGATAGATCAACAGCTCTACATCGTTCAACTGCGAGTTCACCGTGGGTTGGTTGTCTTGGCAACAAGAGGAGACACTTTCCATATGGACTATAACTGTTGCTATGGAAACAAAGTTTTTATTTTCTATTAATAATCTGGTGGGTAAATGTGTAAGCATCAAGAGCCTCAATGTTCAGTCTAGTGGAAAAGATTTTGGGGGTATTTTGTCCAGTCGTGATGGTCTGCTGAATTTTCTTCAGGCTTCCCCTGTGTGACTTTGTGTTGCAGTGGACGCTCACCGCTTTGAGGGGCAGTGTGTAGCTCCTCATCAAATCCAGGACTAAACAAACTCTTTAAATAGCCAGTCTCATAAAATCTAACTCATAAACTGGAGAAGATGTAAATATAATGTCAAACCAGGGTTCGCAAAATCGCTAGCCTGACGTCCCGGGGCTATTGTGTTTTCCAGTCGGGCTACCAAAATATATCACTGCCCAGCCCGACGGGCTATCTTCAATAGTGATGTTTTGTTCAGATTTTTTATGTAGTATCACAAAGCTAAAGTCAGACAATTTTGTTTTTGTTTTTTTGTTTTAAATTTCAAAATTTTACAATCTAAATAACATGTATGCAGCATTTATGTTTGGTTCGTGATTAAAATACACAGGCAAAACCTTAGTTTTAGGGCTGCCACTAATGACTATTTTTATTTCGATTAATCTAACGACTAATTTATCGATTAATCTAAACGATTAATTTCCCACCCAAAAAAATCTACAATTTTACTTAAGAATATTTTATTAAACTATATTTTATTAAACCAAATGAAATCCAAATTTCTATGAAATCCTTTTTTTTAAAGCAAAAGTAAAGTGCAACATAGAGTACAAGAAGCAAGTGTCGTCTCATAGTCCAAATCACTGAAATCAAAGTTCAGTATTATAGTGTAAGAATGACAACATATCCACGTGTTCTAGTCTACTATTAATAAAATTATAATCAAAAAACACTTTTTAAAAGAGTATTTAACAGAAATGTTATTTACCAGAATTTATTTAGGAGAAAAATGTAAATGTGCAGTATTTCTGAAAAA
>NW_015652298.1:118309-121005 GCF_001515625.1 Sinocyclocheilus rhinocerous | reverse complement strand
ATCCGATCTGTGACTCAAAATGTGATATGATAATGTAATATAATCCGAACCGTGAGATTTGTGATCTGTTGCACCCCTACTCTCTTGACTTGTTATTTGAAGAAAAAATCCAATATCTTTTATTCGGGCTAGTTAAATTCATTTTTGGGCTACCAAAATCTGAAGAATGCCTGCCCGAAGGGCTACCAGGGATTTTGAAATTTTGCGAGCCCTGCAAACTGTTAATGTGCTTCACTAAAACTGCTATTGAGTAAGTGTGAGGCTCAGGAAATGTAAATTGATGCAAAAACCAAAGCCATTTCCTTTGGCGTGGAGTCATCAAAGCCTCCTGTAAAAACCAACTTAGGACCATCTGTACCAAGCTTGTAGAACATTTTGGACCAGCAATAAACCAAAGTTGTGGTTAAGCTGGATATATGAACATGGGCCATCTAGATAGATACACGCTAAAATGCTCTAAAACACGGACAGCATCATCTTAAGATGAATTTTCCAGCAGGCAATTGAGTCATTCTATAGATACATGATCAGGATCAGTAAGCTGCTCTATTATTCATTCATCGTTTTCATTTAGATATTTTCCAAGTTCTGCAGTAGCAGAATATGGATGCAGTAATACAGTAAAATGTTTGCAGTAATTTCATGCAATTCACCCTTTTTAACTTTTGTTGAAGCAGTTTCACAGTAGGTTCTCCCTTATTTTTTTGTTCAGCAGACCATAAAATAAACAGAAAATCCCATGGACCTAAGGCCTGTTTACATCAAAAATGATAACAACAAGTATAACTATAATTATATTAACGCCCACACCAATGGACGATAACGTTTTGTTTACTTCAAGCTCGCGATACAGTCATGATATTATTTGCTTTAAATGGATTGTGTGTAAATCCGATTGTTTTTATCGCTCATTAGCTGAAAAAATTGTTCTGAAAATGATTTTAACAATATCGTTACTCTGCGCAGTCATCGTTATAGTTGTGGTGTGGATGTCCCTATTCTCGTAAAATTAGAACAACTGTTAACATTTTATAGGTGTAGTTATCGTCATTGGTGTCAACAGCCCTTTGCACTGAAGGAGGAACCTGAGCCAAAAGTCATAGATACTACTTGGTCAGTAAGCAGTCACCCAAAACACATTAGCAGCTGAAACCACTAAGATCTAGTCCTGATGTCTTTGTGGTGGTTTCTCCATATTCTCCATATTCTCCATATCTCTTATATTTGAGGACTTGATTCCAAACTCTTCTATGGCCCTATGCCTTGGATGTTTGTCTGTAAAGCATATGGTTTTACGTGCTAACGCTATCATACAGTACATTCTATATATATTTCAGTATGTTACGGATATATTACAGTATTCCTGGTGTATTTGGATTCTCGTGAAAGCGCTGTTTGCTGTTGGCTCTGTTTGCATCCAAGAGCAACAGACAGTGTATTTAACTTTTGGGCGAACGCTGTTTGTTCCATTCTGTTTTAACAGTTGTTGATGTACTCAGCACTGAAAACTGTCATGCTTCTTCAGCCCCACCCATTCTACAAACTCAGTTTATCAACACCATAATGACTTCCTTGAGTAAATGTTTGACTAAGTGACTCCTCTGGACACTCTTTCAGATTAAACAGACTGTTTTTTGAGGACATCATTAAGAGGGTTGTGTAATCTTCGGTAAGTACACATAATTGACCTATCGGTAATCCCCTCCCCTCGAATGCAGATGAGCCAATGGCAGTTGAGTATCAGTTGCACGGGGAGCGGAACTCAGACATCTTTAGGTTTCAGCGCCATAGAGAAACATTGGAAGATCCGAAGCTCGCATCGGTTTAATGATGTTTATGCTACAAAAATGGAAAAACTATGTGCCTAGGGTACTTGTAACACTAATTCCAGTTATCCTGAGAGGATAGGCAATGTAATTTATTTTATTCCATTTCCTAAATCCAACCAAAACAGAGCAAAATGTCCCTAAGCATTCAACCCCAATCACAATGAAGACGAAATGTTCATTTTCTGGTTGTCATAACTCTCATTAAGTTATGTTGTCATTGCGATCGTGACGACCGTAACATAATTCTCCCGTTTGTATTGTGATCTGTATTTTTACATATATATATTAATATCTTTTATATATCCCTCCATGGCATATTTAAGTCCCACTTAAAGGTCCATCTGTGTCCCAAATTTATCAAAAACACCTCAGAAGAAGATTTTCACTGACAGCTGTCATTGTAAGACAGTGAGCAACTCTGTTTGTTTGTCCGAGTGAGCAACAGTAACTAAGGGGGAGGGGCTTACCGATAGGTCAATTGGGTGGATTTTTTTATGCAGACCTGGCAACCCATTTAGAAACACCATTACAGTTTGTTGCGCAGCATTTAATTTGCCACGGTTTAGCAAAAACAGGCTAAGGATAGTGGCAATGCTGCATCTAGAATACGATCATGTCCCTCTCACCTGGTAATGAGGCAGCAGTCGTGAATGATGCTGTCCTCCACGTACAGCCCTCTGTCCTCCAGTGTGTGGACGGGACGCTGCTCGTGGCTCCAGGACAGTCTGACAGATGGGTCGAGGTACGAGGCAGTGCACTCAAGCGGCAGACGGTCCCCGCGAAACACCAGCTGCCGCTGGGTCGGGATGAGCTGCAAGACGGGGAGCTCCAGCGGGCCGTCTGAAAAACACAGACACAAAATCAGTG
>NW_015652298.1:112427-117725 GCF_001515625.1 Sinocyclocheilus rhinocerous | reverse complement strand
TTAGCGTTAAAGTTAGTGAGTCCATGCTAACGTACAAACCTAAATAGCGAACTGTTCTCACGTCAAGTACCGTGCAGTGAAAGTCAAAAACACATAAACGAAGGTCTATATTAGAGTACCTCTCCATATTAATCTGGTTAAATGTAAATTAATTTAATTTTACAGTATATGAACGGTGTTGATCCGGAATGTTGTCATTGCGATCGTGACGACCGTAACATAATTCTCCCGTTTGTATTGTGATCTGTATTTTTACATATATATATTAATATCTTTTATATATCCCTCCATGGCATATTTAAGTCCCACTTAAAGGTCCATCTGTGTCCCAAATTTATCAAAAACACCTCAGAAGAAGATTTTCACTGACAGCTGTCATTGTAAGACAGTGAGCAACTCTGTTTGTTTGTCCGAGTGAGCAACAGTAACTAAGGGGGTGGGGATTACCGATAGGTCAATTGCGATGCTTAGCAAATGTACATTAGACTTAAATTCTTGCATGTATGTATGTTTTTCAGAGTTTCTGAATACAGTTTTTCCAACTGTAGCACATTCTTGTCTTTTCAGTGTGCTTATACTGTGCGAACTGAGCAAGGTCAACTTATAACCTATAAATTTTAAATATCATTTACAACTGTCAAATGTAAGTAATAGACTTACAATTTTAATAGACTAACAAAATTTTAATAGACAAAGTGGAGTGCATTTAAAACATTTAATGCACACAGCTAGTCATGCATTATCCCGCTTATACCATGGTCATTTGCCAGCATTGACAAGTTAAAGTTGGGTTAAGGTTATTTTCGCCTGTTACAGAGCACATTTATTTCAATGAATGATTCATGACTCTTTAATTAAAGGGATAGTTCACCCAAAAATGAAAATTATGTCATTAATTACTCACCCTCATGTCGTTCCAAACCCGTAAGACCTTCGCTCATCTTCAGAACACAAATTAAGATATTTTTGATGGAATCTGAGAGCTCTCTGACCCTCCATAGACAGCAACGTACGCAACTGTAATGTTCCCAGATCCAGAAACGTAGAAAGGACATTGGTAAAACAGTCCTTGTGACATCAGTGGCTCAACTTCAGTTTTGCGAAGCTACAAGAATACTTTTTGAGCGCAAGAGATAAGGGAATGAGCATTGTGTATGGGGAAAACTCCTGTTTTACTCTGTACTGAAGCCTGATTTGTTCAGGTTTGTGTAGCTGCACAAACCAATGGCGCTTTAGCCTGCCAGAAAGGGCGGAGCCGACCTGTATATAAGCGCCATTCATCAGATCATTCGACTGAAGCGACAGTCATTGATTCACTCAGCTTATAGCCCGGCAAGTGACACAACGCTCGTTCCCTTATTTCAGGGAACCGAGGTTACGTCAGTAACCGGAGTGTTCCCTTTCGAACGTTCACTTCACGTTGTACTCACCCTCATGTCGTTCCAAACCCGTAAGACCTTCGCTCATCTTCAGAACACAAATTAAGATATTTTTGATGGAATCTGAGAGCTCTCTGACCCTCCATAGACAGCAACGTACGCAACTGTAATGTTCCCAGATCCAGAAACGTAGAAAGGACATTGGTAAAACAGTCCTTGTGACATCAGTGGCTCAACTTCAGTTTTGCGAAGCTACAAGAATACTTTTTGAGCGCAAGAGATAAGGGAATGAGCATTGTGTATGGGGAAAACTCCTGTTTTACTCTGTACTGAAGCCTGATTTGTTCAGGTTTGTGTAGCTGCACAAACCAATGGCGCTTTAGCCTGCCAGAAAGGGCGGAGCCGACCTGTATATAAGCGCCATTCATCAGATCATTCGACTGAAGCGACAGTCATTGATTCACTCAGCTTATAGCCCGGCAAGTGACACAACGCTCGTTCCCTTATTTCAGGGAACCGAGGTTACGTCAGTAACCGGAGTGTTCCCTTTCGAACGTTCACTTCACGTTGTGTATGGGGAACGCGTCCAATCACGCCGTGCTATGAGCAGATACAGGATCTCCTGCTCTGCGAGCCCAGTCTCGGAACACTAATAAGGACCCCCAAAAAACCTGAGCACATTGCGCCCCAAGCTGGTAGCTGAGGGCTCTAATATAACCACTTCGCCCAAAGGGAAGAGTGGAACATTAAACAGACCAAACTCGCGCCTGCAAAGCAGGGACGTCTAAGTTATAAAATCTGGCAAATGTGGACGGCGACGACCAGCCGGTGGCCGCACAAATCTCACCAATAGATATTCCGCTGGACCACGCCCAGGAGGAGGCCATCCTTCTTGTGGAATGGGCCCTCACACCTATAGGGCATTGCAACCCTTCTGATGCGTAAGCTAGGGCTATCGCATCAACAATCCAGCGAGAAAGTCGTTGCTTTGTAGCTGGCAGTCCTTTATGGTGGCCTACAAAGCAAACGAATAACTGCTCAGTCTGCCTAAACAGGCTAGAGCGCTCCAGGTATAGTCTCAGAGCCCTCACTGGGCAGAGCATGTTTGGACCCTGCTCACCATCTGTAACGGGGAGCGCCAATAGGGAGATCACCTGAGCTTGAATGGAATTGAGAGCACCTTAGGAACATAACCATGTCTTGGTTTTAGGACGACCTTACAGTCATTAGGCCCAAACTCAAGACACGAGGCGCTGATCGACAGCCTGGGCTGCAACAGCGCTCCCGGACGGCGAAACGCTTCCCCTTCCCGAAGCGTCAAGGTCCCCGCCTACGAATTGTGCTGGACCCCGAGCCGCCTAAGCCGTCCTGATGCGCCAGAGAGAAAGAGGAGGGGCTCTGTTCTCGCCTCAGCTGGAACGCCCCCCGAAAAACAGCTTGCTTTCATTCTCCATCCCTCCGAGCGCCTCTGAGCAATGGAGTTTCATTTCCAGTGGGTCACGTCCTGCAGGTGCAGCGCGTACCCAAATGTTTTACCGCTGTGATAGCGGACCCACATACAATAAAGAGCAAAATTCCACGGCACAGTCTGAGGGCGAAGAGGATTCAGCCTCCGTGCACCCTTCAGGAACTCAACGATCTGGTCGTTCCTGCCGATTGAATGGCCAGCTTCGAGAGAATGGTTCGCTGCGATAGCTGCCAGATATACTTTGAGCGTGGAGGGGGCACGCCCCTTACCCAGCAGCTCTTGCAAAAAGGTTAGCACGTGGGACACGTTACATGATATCGGGTCCAAACCCCGTGCAGAACACCAGATAAGGAAGACCGACCATTTTTGGCTGTAAAGCCGTCTTGTAGACGGCGCTCTCTCCTCCAAAATGGTATTGTTCACTCTCGCTGGGAGCTGATTAAGCCCCCGTCGAGGCAGCATACATGAAGGCTCCACAGCTCCGGCCGGGGATGCCAAATCATGCCTTTCGCCTGTGAGAGAAGGTTCCTCCAGCACCACCAAACTGGCCATGGTCTTGCCGATCATCTGCGCCGTTGCTTTCGTGGCGCGCAGAGCCAGATCTGTTGCTGTGCGCAGCTCTTTGAAAGAGGACGCGGGGGCCACGTCACATGATATCGGGTCCAAACCCCGTGCAGAACACCAGATAAGGAAGACCGACCATTTTTGGCTGTAAAGCCGTCTTGTCGACGGCGCTCTCTCCTCCAAAATGGTATTGTTCACTCTCGCTGGGAGCTGATTAAGCCCCCGTCGAGGCAGCATACATGAAGGCTCCACAGCTCCGGCCGGGGATGCCAAATCATGCCTTTCGCCTGTGAGAGAAGGTTCCTCCTCAGTAGAATGGGCCACGGGGCTGCTGCTGAGAGCTTCACTAGCTCCGGGAACCAGGCCTGGTTCCTCCAGAGCGGGGCCACTAGGAGGAGAGAGCACTTGGTCTCCCTAACCCGCCTGACGACCTGAGGAATCAGGGCGATCGGGGGAAAAGCATATAGGCGAGCACTGGGCCAATCGTGGGCCAGAGCATCTCGCTGTATTGAAAAATATGTTGGGCAGTGAGAGTTGTCTTCTGAGGCAAAGAGGTCGACCTCTGCCCTCCCGAAGACTGACCAGATCTCTTGAACCATTTGAGGGTGTAGCGCCCATTCGCCCGGGGCTACCTTGCCTCTGGACAGCATGTCTGCGCCAAGGTTCAATCTGCCCGTCACATGAACTGCCCTTAGCGAGGGGAGTTCTTTGTGTGCCCAAAAGAGAAGGCGACGAGCCATCCTGCAAAGAGTGTGTGACCTGAGACCGCCTTGGTGATTGATATAAGCCACCACCGTCATGCTGTCTGACCGGACCAAGACGTGGTGCCCTTTCAAGGCTGAAAGGAAGGTTTTTAGGGCTAAGAAAACCGCCAACATTTCTAGGCAGTTGATATGCAGGCGTTGCTCCGAGGCTGACCAGGAGCCGAACGCCAGATTGCCCTCCTGGCCAGCTTCGAGAGAATGGTTCGCTGCGATAGCTGCCAGATATACTTTGAGCGTGGAGGGGGCACGCCCCTTACCCAGCAGCTCTTGCAAAAAGGTTAGCACGTGGGACACGTTACATGATATCGGGTCCAAACCCCGTGCAGAACACCAGATAAGGAAGACCGACCATTTTTGGCTGTAAAGCCGTCTTGTCGACGGCGCTCTCTCCTCCAAAATGGTATTGTTCACTCTCGCTGGGAGCTGATTAAGCCCCCGTCGAGGCAGCATACATGAAGGCTCCACAGCTCCGGCCGGGGATGCCAAATCATGCCTTTCGCCTGTGAGAGAAGGTTCCTCCTCAGTAGAATGGGCCACGGGGCTGCTGCTGAGAGCTTCACTAGCTCCGGGAACCAGGCCTGGTTCCTCCAGAGCGGGGCCACTAGGAGGAGAGAGCACTTGGTCTCCCTAACCCGCCTGACGACCTGAGGAATCAGGGCGATCGGGGGAAAAGCATATAGGCGAGCACTGGGCCAATCGTGGGCCAGAGCATCTCACTGTATCGAGAAGTATGTTGGGCAGTGAGAGTTGTCTTCTGAGGCAAAGAGGTCGACCTCTGCCCTCCCGAAGACTGACCAGATCTCTTGAACCATTTGAGGGTGTAGCGCCCATTCGCCCGGGGCTACCTTGCCTCTGGACAGCATGTCTGCGCCAAGGTTCAATCTGCCCGTCACATGAACTGCCCTTAGCGAGGGGAGTTCTTTGTGTGCCCAAAAGAGAAGGCGACGAGCCATCCTGCAAAGAGTGTGTGACCTGAGACCGCCTTGGTGATTGATATAAGCCACCACCGTCATGCTGTCTGACCGGACCAAGACGTGGTGCCCTTTCAAGGCTGAAAGGAAGGTTTTCCGGGCTAAGAAAACCGCCAACATTTCTAGGCAGTTGATATGCAGGCGTTGCTCCG
>NW_015652298.1:87319-111775 GCF_001515625.1 Sinocyclocheilus rhinocerous | reverse complement strand
CCGAAGACTGACCAGATCTCTTGAACCATTTGAGGGTGTAGCGCCCATTCGCCCGGGGCTACCTTGCCTCTGGACAGCATGTCTGCGCCAAGGTTCAATCTGCCCGTCACATGAACTGCCCTTAGCGAGGGGAGTTCTTTGTGTGCCCAAAAGAGAAGGCGACGAGCCATCCTGCAAAGAGTGTGTGACCTGAGACCGCCTTGGTGATTGATATAAGCCACCACCGTCATGCTGTCTGACCGGACCAAGACGTGGTGCCCTTTCAAGGCTGAAAGGAAGGTTTTTAGGGCTAAGAAAACCGCCAACATTTCTAGGCAGTTGATATGCAGGCGTTGCTCCGAGGCTGACCAGGAGCCGAACACCAGATTGCCCTCCAACAGAGAGCCCCAACCTGAGTTGGAAGTGTCCGTCTTGACTACCTTCCTTCTGGAGGTCATGCCTAACCTAATTCCTGTTTGGAACAGGTGAGAGGTCGTCCAGGGGGCCACAGCCTTGATACAGCGGTGGTCTACCCTGACAGGAAACTGCCCCAGGTGCCAGGCGCAAGGTGGAGTGCGGGTAAAACATTCAGGTACGTACTGCATCTGCAGGACGTGACAACGGAACGCCAATGCTCAGAGGTGCTCGGAGGGATGGAGAATGAAAGCGAGCTGTTTTTCAGGGCGTTCCGGCCGAGGCAAGAACAGAGTCCCTCCTCTTTCTCTCTGGCACATTAGGACGGCTTAGGCGGCTCGGGGTCCAGCACAACTCGTAGGCGGGGACCTTGATGCTTCGGGAAGGGGAAGCGTTTCGCTGTCCGGGAGCGCTGTTGCAGCCCAGGCTCAGATTTGCGTTTGGGCTGAGGCTGCGCCGGCTTTGCAGGCTGAGTGGCGGAGTTCTTCTGGCGGCTCGCAGCCGCTGGGCCAGAGCGCTTGGGGAGGAAGTGACGCAGCACCTGCAGCGTCTTCTGAGCCTCCAAAAACCTCTCTGCAAACCCATCCACAGCGGGGCCAAACAGACCTTTCAGGGAGACCAGTGAGTCGAGGAAGGCCATTTTCTCAGTGTCCCTGATCTCAGTGAGGTTCAACCATAGGTGGCGCTCCAGCACCACCAGACTGGCCATGGTCTTGCCGATCGCCTGCGCCGTTGCTTTCGTGGCGCGCAGAGCCAGATCTGTCGCTGTGCGCAGCTCTTTGAAAGCCTCCTGGTGTTCTTGGCCAGACTCGTCCATGCCGCGGAGAAGTTTGGCTTGAAACACCTGGAGAACCGCCATTGTATGCAGCGCCGAACCGGCCTGGCCTGTGGTGAAAGCTGCTGCTGTAGAGGGATTTACCTGGGCCGAGTAGGGGGCGCGCCACGTCTTGGTGAGCTCGTCATGAACTGCAGGCAAGAACGGGGCGGGGCGTTGGCGAGAGTATTGTTGACGGCTTCCTGGCAGGTACCACTCATCCAACAGGCCGTGGGCAGGCTCTTCCGGAGCTGACCACTCGAGGCCCAGATTCTCCACCGCTTTCGACAGGACGCGGATGAGTTTGGCGTCCGGCTTCGGCCTCTGATCTTGAGAGGGGGGAGGGACTCTGGGCTCATCGCTGGAATTTCCCCACTCTTCCGTATCAGACGCCACCAAGGACATGGAGTCGTCGGCAATAACGTCCTCGCTGATAACGTCTTCTTCAGATGCTCCAAATGAAACCAAAAGGGTTGGACGCTGGTCATCCTGTGTTGAAGCACACTGGCGAGGCGAGAAGACGAGGGGAGGGCGGGGCATGCTGACGTTGAGCCGACGTGACACCACTCAAGCCTGCTGAGGAGGACCCGCTGCCCCGCTGTTTCTTTCTCTTAGGAGAGAAAGGAAATGGGAGGGCTGAGCGAGGGGGACCGCCTTCATGAAAGACACTCACGGCGCGACATTTGCAACAACACATGCTGAGAAATTTGCTCTTTAGGAATACTCTAGCTTGCTCTTCAAGCGCCGGATGGCCGCAGTGAATCTTCGCTGCTTCGGGCGTCTTCAACGGCGGCGAGCAGAGCTGGAGCTTCTTCTTCCTCGGCTTCTTCCAGAGTCAGCGAAGAGATGATCCTCATCGCTGAAGGAGAATTATCTGATGAATGGCGCTGCGGGCCGACTTATATACAGGTCGGCTCTGCCCTTTCTGGTGGGCTAAAGCACCATTGGTTTGTGCAGCGCGAACAAATCAGGCTTCAGTACAGAGTAAAACAGGAGTTTTCCCCATACACAACGTGAAGTGAATGTTCGAAAGGGAACATAATTTATTCAACAATTTTTTTCCCCTGAGTTACGTCTTCCGCCATTTTGGAGAGTACCCAAGACCGTAATCTATGTAATTAGCATTGGGGGAGGAAAGCACACGCATGAACGTAATCTGAGTAATCAGCGTTGTTTACGCTTGGGGGAAAGCGTGCATATGCGTTGTGATACTCTCTAAAATGGCAGAAGATGGTAACTCTGGGGAGAAGAATTGTTGAATAAAATCTTTTTTTTTTGCTTTGTGCACAAAAAGTATTCTCGTAGTTTCGCAAAACTGAAGTTGAGCCACTGATGTCACATGGACTGTTTTACCGATGTCCTTAGTACGTTTCTAGACCTGGGAACATTACAGTTGCATTGCTGTCTATGAAGGGTCAGAGAGCTCTAACGTTTCATAAAAAATATCTTAATTTGTGTTCTGAAGATGAACGAAGGTCTTACAGGTTTGGAATGACATGAGGGTGAGTAATCAATGACAGATTTTTCATTTTGGGGTGAACTAACCCTTTTATTATCGATCGATCAATTGAGAGAGAGAGAGAGAGAGAGAGCGAGAGAGTTGCGTGTGTGAATTACCTGTGACTGTGCAAGCTGTGAGTTTGGTTACTTCAAAAACAGCTATTTTAACCCCTCGTTGCTGAGGAATATAATATAGCGATCCAGTAACTAAGCTGTTTTATTAATAAAATAAAATGCCAGGCACCGTTGACAACAAGTTTCTGTACTCCTGAATGGTTCTGTGTATGGGCAGCGCGATCTCTCTCTCTCTCTCTCTCTCTCTCTCTCTCTCTGTGTGTGAGAGAGAGAGAGAGTCAATGAAAGCAGCATATTACCGGTAATATAGAACGGTGATTAAACTGACTTTGAATTACCTGTGCATTAAATGGTTTTAAAGTGCCCCTATTATGCCATTTTTAAGGTTGCTAATATTGTTTTATGAGTCTCCTAAAACAGGTTTGCATGCATGCAAGGTCAAAAAACACGCTAGTTTTCTCAAAAAATAGATTTAATTTTACCTAATTTCTAAATGATTCGTAAACGACTTGTGTGAAGCAGTTCAAAGAATCAGTCTCTCTAAACCCCTCCTTTCCGTGAGCCCTCACTGCTGTGATTGGTCAGATGGCGCAGTCCTTTGTGATTGGTCCAGAGCCGTAGAGAGATTGGCTCTGGATTGGTCTACCGCGTACAGCGCGTGTCGGAAACGAAACGCCCATTGCCATGACGGAATGACAGTCCTGGAGACTTGTCAATACATAGAAAAGATGGTATCGATTGTACCTTACCAATTCGAGCCGGAGTCTGATGATGAAACGGTTGAACTGGCTGATCGACAAGAGACTGATTCGCAAGCACGACTGGAGCAGGACATTTCTCAGTGGTAAGTGTCAAGTGTTAGCAAGTTTGTGGTAATTATAAAATGTGATAAAACAAATTTACTCTCACAGCGTAGGATACAGCGTCTTCTCGACATGATGTTAACCACACAAAAATTTTACTGTTTGTGGGCGGGCAAATTAAACGTGGGCAGACATTATGCAAATGTGTTACTTCGTGACGTAGAGCCGTAACAGAATAAGATTCGAATTCCTGATGACTCGTTTAGGTGATTGCTCGCCAACTCTTTTTTTTTTTGATAGACAATAACTTTATTTATCGTGCACTGTCGGCTTCACAACTTTGCAGATAGTTTATGTTCACATACAGCTACATGACACACTGCATGAAAGGTAATATTCGAAAAGGCATAATAGGGGCATACCTGCCAGCCAATCAGAATCGAGCATTCAGACAGACCATGGTATAATAAAGTAATAATGACAGTACTTATGTGTTATCTGATACTCAACCTATAAAAAGACAGCAGTGTGCTCTTGTTATGGTTACTTCCTTAGGTCAACATGACTGTAGTTGCAAGCATCTATATTACGCCATAATACTAATATAATGAATATACTAATATAACTAGGGCTGCCCTCGACTAAGGATTTTTCTGGTCGACTAGTAGTCATTCATTTTAAGCATTAGTCGACTAATCGCGCGTTTATTAATAAACCATTTAAATCATTATAATGAGCCTTTAATTGCCTACATAGCCTAATAAGTGCTCAAGCTCACGCTTAAAGCTTGCCACAGCGCACCGGCAGAAGAAATGATTATGAATGTGTCAGTAAAAAACAGTAAGGAGGCTGCATTAACATTTAAATAATTTGATAAACTAGTGCTTTCTTTGTTTTCTGTTTAAGAGATGAAGTCGGCGACACTGACTCGTCATCTCCGCAGTAGTGGATGTGCCTGTATTTATGTTTTATACAGATTACATAACCTGAGAATATTTGTTTTCTATTTGAATTGGTTCATTTGAAAGTAGACATTTCACTCTCGATTATATATTATCTATTATATTTCACTCTCACTCTCTTACTTAATGTATGTAAGGCAAAGATATACACGGAGTTTCGCGCTCAAGTTCACAGACCGAGACAGCAGAAAGCGCTTCCTGTTTGCTTTCATTATTTTACAAAAGCGCGTTTTGTTGTTATTGTGAGTGCACACAAATAAACGTAGAGTCTTTACAGATTTGAAAGATGTATTACTCTTATCTGTATGACCAAACATGAGGGAGTATTTTAAGAGCAAGTGAGCGCACCGGTGCCATCTGTCCTGCAGTGAGCGCTAATGTCCAGCTTCCACACAGACACTTGAACAGCGCACATTTCTCTCGTCATCGGATTGGTTGAATTATACAGGACTTCCGGGAGACGTGTGTGTCGCGTTCTTTAATGTTCCGCCTGGAAACAAAGATGCCGTGACGCCATACCCCCTCACGAAGGAAGAAAGCCGTCGTGTTTACAACTGTGATGACGAGCGCTTATCATGATCAACTAAACACTGGATTTTCAAAAGTATGTGAAATATTTAAAGTTCACGGCATAGAATCTTTAAAATACGTCCAAGAGTTTTACACACCGGTCTGTTATTGTGGCGACATTTCCACGCCCCGAAACATGACGCTGAATGAAACGAACTGTGATTGGTTGTTTGACATGTCTGTCAAACGGTCTCATGGGCGGGCCTTGGCCAATGAAAGCTGCCATGGATTCCAGACCTTCAGCTGTCAGTCTGAAGGTCTGGCTACGCGAGACTATGAACTGCGTGACTTCGCCAGTGGATTTTTTATCCGGATTGTTTTCTACGACTAATAAAATTTTGGTCAACCAAGCCTCTTCTGGTCGACCAACGATTAGTCGACTATTAGGGGGCAGCCCTAAATATAACAGATTCTTATTTTTTGTTTACTGAAGCATCATTGTTTTAAAGTGCTCTTTATTTAATAAAGTGAGAAATAACGATAGTACTTATGTGTTTTCTGTTATAGACTCTATTGAAAAACAGCAGCATTCTGTTGCTATGGTTATGTCATAAGGTAAATGTGACTTTAATTCGCAAGTGTCTATATTACGTTAATATAATGAATATCCTAAAATAACACAGAATATTATTATTTTTTGTTTACTGAAGCATCATTGTTTTAAAGCTCTCTTTATGTAATATGTAGAATAAAATATTTGTATTATTTATAGTCCTACTTTCAACATGAAAAAGCTTTTTCAACCCTTTTTATTTTTGTAATGCAACATATTTCCAAGCTAAGCACGAAAAAAAATAAAAATAAATAAAAATGTTGTTTCAGAAGTGGAGCAAGTTTTGTACCTGGTTTCAGTTAGAACAAAAGCATGTACGTAAATGGGGTAAAAAAAAAATTTCACTCATATTATAGGGTTTAGTGTCCCTTTGTATATTTTTGTCTTTTTTCTGCTTGGTATCTGGTCTGAAGGTCATTTCCTACTCTGATCATGTAGTGAACATGCATCCACACTGTAACAAACACTTACGGGACTAGTGTAACAAAAGAGCTTGTATCGATTGTATTTCCTGGGCATGTTTTTGTGTCGCTGTTAGCATGAAAGCCTTCCAGTAATCTGAAAAACCTAAAAATAAAGATTTAACATCGATGTTCCAAAATAGAAGGTGGAATTAGGGACAAAAAAAACTGTGACTGAAGCAGTTTTCCGTTAAATAAGAGAGTGCCGCTGGCCAGTAGCCAGAGCTATTTTTAGTTAATAGGGTAGAGTAGGGTTGGCAGTTTTTGTACAGCTAATCTAAATATTTATGTGCACAGCATTTTTATGTAAGTATGTTGTGCAGGATGGATATTTATACAATGCTCTAAAATAGAATTGCTGGTGGGAGCAAATAAGCAATAACTACATTATTACATTTACGTTTTTGTTTTTCTGAAGACATTCTTACTGGTGTTCGCCTGTGCATAACATGTCACCATGTTGCTAGTGGGTTTCAGGTGGTTACCAGGGCGCTTTACTATGTAGTTGATATAAAATTTTTGGTGTTTGCTATGTGGTTCTACTATGTGGATCCCACTCCCTTATCTTTGTAATTTTCTGAACCCTAGAAATGGCTTTTGACAATAGAGCGGGACTAATATATTAGGTACACTAGCATTTTAAAGAGTGCGGGTGGAAGGGTCTGTAAGATTTGCTAAGATAATTTAAAATAAGTCTTACCAAGGCTGCATTTATTTGATGAAAAATACTGTAATATTGTGAAATATTCTTATAATTTAAAATAGCTGTTTTGTATTTGAATAAATGTAATTTAAAATGCCATTTATTCCTGTTATGGCAAAGCTGAATTTTCAGCATCATTACTCCAGTCTTCAGTGTCACATGATCCTCCAGAAATCATTCTAATATGCTGATTTGATACTCAAGAAAAAATTATTATTATAGCAGCTAAAAATGGCTTTGTTGCTTAATATTTTTGTGGAATTCATGATCCTTTGATAAACAGAACATTCAAAACAACAGCATACATCTTTTGTAACAATGTAACATTATTACTGACACCCGTGATCAATTTTTGATCTAATCTAAATAGGATTTTTTCACCCGCTTTATTGTGAAAATAGGCGGAACCTGTAAGTCTTGTGACTTAGAAAATCTAATATTCATATCATGCTGTGTTTTTATGATAACCTAATGTATTTCACTTTGCTAGTGTGTTTTTTTCTGGAACAGATCACATGCCCAACCTTATTTAGTGGCACTGCGAGAACTATGCCACTTCCCAGCATGCTTTGCGGGGCTGGCAGTGTGTGGGCGGTTTGGAAGCACTGGAATAATCTAAAATCAATACGGAGTATGGATCACCTCTGCCCGCTGCTGCTGTTGCTGCTGACCCATGCTCTCATACTTTCATTTCAGTGATTGATAGACAACGAGAGCACAGGACAGCCAGCAGTTGAATTTCTGTCAGGTCAGCATAATTGTGTCAGACCTGCTTAGCTTTATGTGCCTTAAGACAAACAAGTCTGCAATTGGGGTTTCTCAAGAAGACGTATAGCCCTGTTTCCAATAACATGACCCACATTCGTTCTCCCAGCCCTAAAAAGTCACTCTGGGGCACAGCAGAAGGTGGCCCGTTTATCACAGCACACAGTGAAGTGCCAGATGTCTTACAGACGTGCATGGAGGTCCATTCAGCTGCTGTCCAATGTCAGAAATCTATTAAACCCTTGTGAAAACTGATCACTCATTCAAAGAGTTGAATAAATATTATATTTAAGTGTACCAACTACTTTAATTTTGATCGTCAACATTCTTTTCATCTGAAAGCTGAATAAATATGCTTTCCACTGATGTATGGTTTGTTAGGATAGGACTTATCCGAAGAATATTTGTTAGAATATTTGGCCGAGATACAACTATTTGAAAATCTGGAATCTGAGGGTGCAAAAAAATCAAAATACTGAGAAAATCGCCTTTAAAGTTGTCCAAATGAAGTTCTTAGCAATGCATATTACTAATCAAAAATTAAGTTTTGATATATTTACGGTAGGAAATATACAAAATATCTTCAAGGAAAATGATCTTTACTTAATATCCTAATGATTTTTGGTATAAGAGAAAAATAGATAATTTTTACCCATACAATGTTTTTTTTTTTGGCTATTGCTACAAATATACCCATGCAACTTATGACTGGTTTTGTGCTCCAGGGTCACATTTTAGTTTAGAATAGTATTTATTTTTTAACTAAATTTTAGGTTAGTATTTTAATTTTAGGGTGTTTTGTTTGTTTGTTTGTTTTGCCTGCTTAAGTAAGTATGTTTGCTACATCAGACAAGGAAAAGTCAGTTTTATGCTTTTTCATACTTTTAAGAGTCCTCTAAAAAACTGAACACAGGTAGAACATGTAGACCATTGTAATTTTTGTATTATTACATCCTTCTATAGTTTTTATTAATATTTTGATTTAGTTTCATGTTTTCAGTTTTCATATTAAACGTACTTTAAATTTTAGTCATTTTGTTGTGCTTTTGTCATTTGTATATATAGCTTTATTTTAAATGTATTTCCTTTTTAATTTTAGCATAGTGAGTCCTTCCGTTTATTTCATTTCAGTTAGTTGCCAACGCAACATGTCTAGTTTTCATTCAAGTTTTTCATCTAATATTTATATTTTATTTCATTTCAGCTTTATTTCAGTTTTAGTTAACATTAACAACTAATCTGGTATAATGTAATAACTGTGCACTAAATTTCTATGATTTATATGTTGTCAGAATCTTTGTCTATTTACATGGCCAGAAGAACGTCATAAAAATATCTGATCACTCAACAGGCTGCATGATTTGAGGTAGGGCTGCACGATAAATATCGCACGATATTTAATGCGCATCTCGTCAGTAAAGCCGGTTCTGTAATCAGCGGTAAATCTCTACACGTGCGTGCTTTCACGTGGAGCAGCATTTACTACACAGAGCCGTTGTTCACAGACAAGCTGCGCAAAACATGCGCAAAATATGATCGTGGTTTTGCGCAGCTTGTCTGTGAACAACGGCTCTGTGTAGTAAATGCTGCTTCATGTGAAATCACGCACGTGATGGAGATTTACCACTGATTACAGAACCAGCTTTACTGACAAAATGCGCATTAAATATTGCATGCGATTTATCGTGCAGCCCTAATTTGAGGTACCATTCATGTCTGTAGTACAAACGGTGTGGGATGAGCTTAGTGTTTTGGGTTTGTTCAAATCCATTACGCCAGGCATGAGCAGTAGGAAAAATGATGCTTGCCTTGGCTTTGTTTTGCTGTGTAACATTATCCTGTTTAACAGAAGAATGTTTCGGCACTTGGATATCCAGTCGTTTCCTCCAGGTACTTGATTTGATTATGAAGAACCCAAAATCCCTCAGAATAGGCACTGAGCTGAACCAAATCACTGCTGAGTTGCCATAGCGATGTAATGGTTTCTCTTTCATTGATGTGAAGCACACTAGGGCATGTTGAATTTCCATTTGCTGCTTATTAGCGGATGCAGTCACAGGCTCATGTGAGTGTTGGTTTAACCCACAGCAAGATGGGCATGATGTGTCATCCAAAGTGTTGTTGGAGCAGTTTGGGTGGTAGCGCAAATATGGTATTAACTGCAGAATAGGCACTGAGCTGAACCAAATCACTGCTGAGTTGCCATAGCGATGTAATGGTTTCTCTTTCATTGATGTGAAGCACACTAGGGCATGTTGAATTTCCATTTGCTGCTTATTAGCGGATGCAGTCACGGGCTCATGTGAGTGTTGGTTTAACCCACAGCAAGATGGGCATGATGTGTCATCCAAAGTGTTGTTGGAGCAGTTTGGGTGGTAGCGCAAATATGGTATTAACTGCAATTTGACGTTGTTGTGGATGTTTGTTTTTCTCTGTAAATAAATAAAAATTCTTAGAGTGCATTGCATATATTTATTCAGCATTAAACACTCTGTTATAGGGCTGGGCGATATGGCCAACAATATTATATTTTATATTATATATGTATTTTTTTCTGTATCATATGTTATCGATATTTATCACAATATTCATTTACCATTAATGGGGAACACACACACACACACATAATATATATATACTGTATATATATATATATATATAAAGTAAAGTATGAGTGAGTGTGTGTGTGTGTGTGTGTGTGTGTGTGTGTGTGTTTGTGTACTGTAGTAGATGAAACTAAATGCTATTCATTCACACACACGCAGAACAAGCAAACTTATTATTATAATTTTATTTTTTTATATATATATATTTGTTTTTAATCAGGTTGTACTGCTTGGTTTTAATTATTTGTTATGTGCTAGGAGAGGTGTGAGCAGTAACCGAAAGTGTGTGTGTGTGTGTGTGTGTGGGAGAGCAGGTGTCTCTACCAGGCTGGTAAACACCATGAGGTGTCCCTGTGCATTTATTATTCAATCACCATTCCTCGTGCACACACGCATTTGCACGCATATAAACACGCAAACACACACTCAGTGGCATTGCCACAGTTTTCCATCCGTTCACACACTTCACACACACGAGTGAGTGTGTCACGAGACACTTGAGGAGTGTCTTCTGCAGCGATTATGCCAGGAATGAAAGGTTAATCTCCTGATTGCTGTCGCTCGTTTTTCCACATGCCCCTCGGCCCACTAATCTGCTTCATCATTGCATCATCAGCCCCTCCCTCATTTCCTGTATCAGGTGTGCCCATCTTGCACAAGCAGATGCATTCATGAAGGTGAGGAGCTGCTCATCAAGTCAGATTTTCACAGGAAAAATGTGAAATTTTTCCTGTGCATTTTTTTTTTCACCACAAGTGATGGTTTGCAGTGACTAGAATGTATTCTTCATTATCTGCCATTCCCAACCCACCCACTACTCTTATCTTTAGAGGCTCTAATTTAAGAACAGTACGTATTAAATGCATTGTTATGTGATATGTAGGGATGTAACGATTCACTCAAGTCACGATTCGATTCGATTCACGATTTTTATTTCAAGATTCGATTCAATTCACAATTTTTTTAACAAAATGAGATTGAAGACAAATTATAAATGAAATGTGTCCTTTTATTATTGCTTGAACAAAATGCTGCAACGTTTTTTTTGTGAAATTGAAATATAACACTATAATAATATACTAATATAACACTTGCATATTATTGCTCTTTTGTTGGTTTTGATTGCTTCTGTTGTCCTCATTTGTAAGTCGCTTTGGATAAAAGCGTCTGTTAAATGACAAAATTTAAATATAATGTAAATGTAAATAACAATAATAAATTGAAATCAAATCAAATCAAATAAATAAGTAACACAAATAAAATAAATCTCTTCATATAAACAAAATAAGGCTTTGTCTGTGCTCTTTCCATTTAAAATTAGAGGCAACCACTGCATTTTAATCATGATCCAAACAAAGATGCTGCATACATGAAAAATATCTGCATGAAACAGCGGACGAGCTGAATGAGACGCAGATTCACTCTCTCCAGCAGGTGGCGCTTAAAGCGTTTCCGCTGTAAACAAAGAAGCGCTGCACATATGAACTAGATGCAAGATGAAAAGAAAAAATACCATCTAAACTTTTCTAAAGACAATAAGTTCCCATCAGACATACATTCATATAAACTCCTACCCCTAATTGAATCGCGATTTGTTTAGCATCTCAACCGATTTGAATCGTCACATATTTGAATCGATTTTCAATCGGCTCGCGGTTAATCGTTACATCCCTAGTGATGTGTCATATATACAAAATTATTACATGCAGTGATACAACAGAAATATTTTTTCAACCTAGACAAGATTGTAAGTCAACAGAGGTGCTTCCAATGTGACCAGGTAGCAGGTAGCTTTTAAGATACTTTATTTTGTCCAGAATTAAAGGTAGAATCCCATGTATCTTTTACAGAAAAAAATTCCATGCTGAACTTGGTATAAAATGTATCCACAGTGACATACAAGTTAGGTGAAATTTTACAAATGTACTCAAATTTTATTCAGAACCGTTAAGTATTAATGAAAAAATTTTTTACTAAATTTGACTATCACCCAATTTTTGTGTGTGTGAGTACAGTTATGCTTATTATTGGGCTGTTAGCTTAGCAACATGCTAATGTCAAAATCAATAGCGATTTGGGTGTCTTGTGTATAACACATTTGCGTGGCATGTAAAGATGCAGCGTAGTGTTCAGCAAATCAGTTTGGGGCTGTTCACACAGAAGTTACAGCTAAACAACTTTTTACTTTAGCACCACATTTTTAAAACGCCATGTCACCTCTGAGGTGCTGCAAAAGAGACAAAATGCAAGTGCAGCACTCAAAACACCTCCATCTAGAATGTTTACACAGAAAGGCAATAAAAAAGCAGCATAGTGCAATGCAAAAATGCTTAAAAGGCAGCTGCCGTTGTAGACAGCTAGCAAGGCAGTTTGCTAGTTTTTGGAACAGAGCTGATAAATGTTCCTGTTGGTATACATAGGTCATTGTGACTTTATTTTGAGTTGGAGAGTTATTAAACATTTGTGCTATATATAGTTTAAGTCTTGTTTTTTCAAAACTTGATCTTGTGAAAAACTTGAACACAAATTAAATTACTTCCTTCCAGAATTAAAGGTAGAATCCCATGTATCTTTTACAGAAAAAAATTCCATGCTGAACTAGGTATAAAATTTATCCACAGTGACATACAAGTTAGGTGAAATGTTACAAATGTACTCAAATTTTATTCAGAACCGTTAAGTATTAATGAAAAAAAAAAAAACTAAATTTGACTATCACCCAATTTTTGTGTGTGTGAGTACAGTTATGCTTATTATTGGGCTGTTAGCTTAGCAACATGCTAATGTCAAAATCAATAGCGATTTGGGTGTCTTGTGTATAACACATTTGCGTGGCATGTAAAGATGCAGCGTAGTGTTCAGCAAATCAGTTTGGGGCTGTTCACACAGAAGTTACAGCTAAACAACTTTTTACTTTAGCACCACATTTTTAAAACGCCATGTCACCTCTGAGGTGCTGCAAAAGAGACAAAATGCAAGTGCAGCACTCAAAACACCTCCATCTAGAATGTTTACACAGAAAGGCAATAAAAAAGCAGCATAGTGCAATGCAAAAATGCTTAAAAGGCAGCTGCCGTTGTAGACAGCTAGCAAGGCAGTTTGCTAGTTTTTGGAACAGAGCTGATAAATGTTCCTGTTGGTATACATAGGTCATTGTGACTTTATTTTGAGTTGGAGAGTTATTAAACATTTATGCTATATATAGTTTAAGTTTAGTTTTTTCAAAACTTGATCTTGTGAAAAACTTGAACACAAATGAAATTACTTCAATTCATCTGAAAATCATATGTACACTTCATAAAAGGCCATGTGGAAGTGAACATCCGTGAAGGGCCCATACAAATAGCGTTCTCTTTATACAAATAACATTTAAAATTCACTTTTATTGTCTCACCTCTTTTTTTCTGTTTGTCTAGTCTAGTCATTACCATTAAACATGAACAGACAATATCTGTAGTGTCTGCAGGCTAACCTCTGGGCTCGTCCGACGGCCAGGTGTGAGGTCGCAACTTCTGCTTTGGAAACAAAAATATCCCGAGGGATCAATCATTGCTGCTGTTTGTGCATGTTTGTGTGCGACCAAATGATCGACCACATTCTAAGTGCTCAGCCACTATACGACATCTGTGAATCACTGTTGACATCCTCTGTGTGCCAGAAACATTCAGCGACACTATCACAATGACCTAAGGGAATAGGACAGATGTATATAGTGAATAGCATATCATAAGAGTATACGACATCTGTGAATCACTGTTGACATCCTCTGTGTGCCAGAAACATTCAGCGACACTATCACAATGACCTAAGGGAATAGGATAGATGTATATAGTGAATAGCATAAAGATAATTGCTTTATTGTTCTTTTGGATTTTCAGACTACTGTCCTTTAGTTTTATGTTTTCCTAGTAATTGAGACAAACACACTAACTTACTGTTCATCTGCTTTGAAGTTCTCATAACCCCTCTATGCTTAATGGATAGTGTGTGTGTGCTGCATTGTGTGCATTTGTGCATATAAAGTGAACAGTAGACTACTGAACAGCTTTTTAGGTCTTTCCCCATAATCATCATATTTATAGGTTGATATTTTGACCAGGCTTGTAATAACTGTGCCCTCCTGCTTGGCAGATTCACAGAAGTGTCAAGAACAATGTATAAGTTAAAAGCTACAAAAATTGTTTATTATTTACTGAATATTATTATTAATGACTTGAACAATTTATTAAACATTGGTTTACTGTATTGCTGTAGTGACCATATATAAAAGTTTTGAGAGAGTTTTGAGTTACACTGAAATTATGCTAAGCTATTGCTAACATAGATCAAGGTTTGTCGAATTTGTTGACATTACTTTATGAAAGCATCAGTAAGAATGTGTTTCAAAACTACAGACCAATCAGTAATGTATCATTTCCAGCTTGTTTCATTTTTTAAGCAGGTAGTAGTTGTTATTGTTAACTAAAACTATTAAAATAGTCTTCATGAATTGAAATAAAGCTGCAATATATAGATGAAAAATGTAACAAAAAAAATAATAATGTTGCCTTGGCAACTACGTCTAACTGAAATTAAATAAGCTGAAATACTTAAATTACTAAAACTAAAACTGAAATAAAAATAAAGATGGATATAAATATATGTACTAAATATAACTAAATAAAACCACTAAATATAACAAAAGCATGTAACAAAATTACTAAAACTTAAAACTAAGATTAAAACTGAAATATCAAAATTAAAGCTAATTCAAAATATTAATAAATACTTTAATAGGATATAAATAGTACTAAATAGTTTGAATATTAAAAAAAACATTGTAAGAAAATGTAACATTTAATTAAACATAAATTAATTACAATTATTTTTAGCAAATATAAAATGCTATTAATAAAAAATTGATCGTTCTTTTGCAATTGGGACAGTGATCATTTGATAAAGCTAAACCAGTATATATTGAAAACCTTTTATTTATTTCTAGCAAATATAAAAAGTGGTCATTCTTTTGTGGATTATATTGGCCACCATGTGTGTAGATATCATAATTGGGAATTTAAAAATATTGATTGTTCATCAGTTAACATGGTAAGGAATCAGATCAATGCTTATGAGCGTCTGACTGTAGCATGCTTATGCAGGAAGTCCATACTTCACCGTACTGTAAATAATTTGTTCACCCAGAATCAGCCTGCCTTGTCCTAATCCAGATTATGATCTAAAAATGTAAAATAAGCAGTGCTGTTCTCAGATCAGTTGATCTCACACAGATCTCATTAAGTTGAACCTGAACTAAGCAGAGATATATGGCATCCGTCCAGAAACACTGGGCCATCTGACTTGATTCAAACGATTCAGTCTCAGTCTGGCATCCAGCACAAAAGCTGCACCTGCTTTTTGTTTGTTTTAGGGAACGTTACATAACACAATCAGCACAAATGACGGTTCTGTGTCAAGTCTGTGGGACCTGCGCTGAGCTGAATTTAGGCTGAGCACTGCCTCAGGAAGCAAGATGTCATGTGGCGTCGGTCTCTTGAGAGATGAATTATTAAATTGTTTGTAGTATCTAATTAGATTGGATTAATAGTTTTCTAAAGAATGTCACACCCCCATGAAATTTGTTTGCCTCAGTGCTCTAATTTAATGTGAATATATCTTTAATAATGTACTGGTCACTCTTTTCCATGCAATTAGAAAAAAAAATTAGCTGTAAGCTTCCAAAATGACACGGATGCACCATAAATGTATTATAAAAATCAAGCGTAGCGTTAGTTCTGGCAGGTCACGTTAGTCAAGCTCGCATCAGCTGACTTTCAGCTGACCCCCATCTACCTATAGGAATACGACACCTATCTCAGTATTATCAGCAGTTTTCGCATTGCTCAATAGCTAATTACCCTTCTCCATCCCCAACTCCTCCTCTGTCAGTCGGGATTCAGCCTTCTGATTCTCCTTTGAATCAGACTAATTCTAAAATGTGTACATAACATTATTGAACTTTAACGATATCTGCAATACATTTATGTTCGTTCTGTTCTGTTTACCCTGGGGTGGGGTAGTTTTATCGCTGCTCTCCCTATAGGTGTCGTATTCCTATAGGTAGATGGGGATCAGCTGAAAGTCAGCTGATGCGAGCTTGACTAACGTGACCTGCCAGAACTAACGCTACGCTTGATTTTTATAATACATTTATGGTGCATCCGTGTCATTTTGGAAGCTTAAAGCTAATTTTTTGTTCTAATTGCATGGAAAACAGCGAGTTCTTGCCCAGAACAGTACCATACCACCAATCCAAACTGTATGCTAATTGTCAATCATATTTGACGATAGTGGTCCTGACAGAAGTAGCCATTTGGTAACATTATGTAATGAGCCAAATCTTTTAAAAGAATCGGTTGATCCAGTTCACCAAAGAGGTCTTAATAATTGGTTTAGGATTTGAACTGATAAAGTTTGGACTCTGGTTGCAGTGTTTATCAGCCTACAACTATAGGTTATTGAACTATTCCTTGAACTAATCCTTTCACATTTCTTTAAGAGAAGTCCCTCTCTTCTGTGAGATGTGAGAGTCATGTAACACAGACTGGAAGTTACTCTCCCCCATGCACTGCGCCTGACCTCTTGTTTCCTTTCAGGGAGACCGCAATTTCTCCTGAAGCCAAACCCAGCAGAAGCCATAACAAAAGCCCAACAAACTGTTGTTAATGGAACATGAGAAAGAAAGACAGAGAAATAGACAGTATATTAATGGGAAAGAGTGCTTAATGGAGGGAAAGAGAAGATAAATGAGAGAGAATGTGAGAGTATTATAGACATTCTCCCAAAGATGTCGATGACTGTTCCAAATAGTAGGCAGAAACATTATTCAGTTGAAGAGTGCATTGTGACAAGCTCAGTGAAAAATGAATCAAAGATGATTATAGAAAATAAATGTGCTTTTTTTTTAATGTTCAGTCGAGTTAAAATCATAACTGACAATGACAACATGAATTATGTTTAGCATTAAAATTACAGTCTGTCAGGCATAACATATTATATAATTCAAGTTCATGTTTTGGAGTCCATCTCTGTCCTCTGTGTCATTCAGGAAGTATAATCAGGAAGCCACAACAGACAGGCCTGTGTCGTAATCTAGTTCACATCCCCTGGTTCCACCAGATGGCCGTACTCTTGTGTCTCTGACCGGAGAGGAATGTGCCGCTTTGCTGTCTAACATTCCACAATCCCCAGCTCTGAACTGTTGTGCTTTCTGAAGGCAAGGATCACTGTTACTATTAATCATACTTATGGGCTCTTTAGACTTGGACCAGCACCCTACAACCAATACCCTTGTTTAAAAAGGAATAATACAATTTTGTGTTACACTTTATTTTACGGTGTCTGTGTTACAGTATAATTACACTTAAGTAATGATAGTAATTATAAGTAACAACATATTTTCTATAGGTTAAGGTTTGGTTTAGGGTTAGTTGCTTGAAATTATGCATAATGTTCTGTTATTACTATAGCAAGTACATGTAACGTAACTATTTCACTTTAAAACACAATGGGCCTCATTTACGAAATGAACGTACAAGGATGAAGGAGGATGTTTGAAGTGGATATTGGAACACAAGAGAAGTAAAGCCTTCTTTGCGTAATGAATAATAGTTTAGCAACCAAATGTTACATGGCAAAAATGGAAACATTTGGATTATTGTCGAATGAGAGTGGCTTGTGAAATGCCATTTCAGTTTTGCTTTAAATAAATTAATTTTAGCTTGATGTTTGTATGCCGTTGACTGCCACTATAGCCTCATTTGTGTTTTATTTTATAGTTTATTATATGATTTTATAGCTACTTATTTTTCATTCTTGTTCTGTTATGTATACCATTAAATTTAAAGGATTTAGTTTAATTATATTTACCGATATTTAATATAAATGAATGAAATTGTTTGAAATTACAAGTTTAACACGTGTTTTTGGAGTAAGATCATTTTCTCTTTCATGAGATTATTTCCTCCATTTCGCTGGGTTACGTTTCTCCATGTCGTAAACTCTAGGGGCAAGGCTTCTAAACCGGGTGTTTTTAGGGGTGTGATATTTAAATGACGATTGTTTTCAGCCGCAACATTTATCAACGTATGATCATTCATACGATGTGATTGGCGGTAGGGCTGCATGATTATGACAAAAATCATAATTGTCGATTATTCCCTTGAAATTGTAATTGCGATTATTAATTACGATTATCACAATTTACATTGAATGATGTTTATACCATTGTTTGATGCAACTGCATGCCGTATTTTTATATGAAAATAAACAAGCTGAAAACACTCTAACTGAAAAACTTTTAGTGCTTTTCTATAGTATTAAGCCTCAAATGTCAAATATACATCGGATTGGTTTCTTCTTTAAATTATAAAAAAAGTTAAAATATGAATGGTATTATAATGTTATACTAAAACTAAAACAATGGAAAACCCTTAAGATAACATGTAGAAAGAAAAAAACATATCTTAAGCGTGCAGAATTACATAAGTGGACTTTAAACGATTAATTGCCGCTTTGAACGATTACGTAATTGTGGCATCCATAATTGTAATCGCGATTAGAAATTTGATTAATTGTGCAGCCCTAATTGGCGGCATACGAATGTTTCATGAATCACATGTGAACCCTGTCATAAGTTGATTTGCCCAAAGATAGATTGATAAATGAGGCCCAGTGTGACCAATTTGTGGCTCTGATAATTCTGATATTCAATTATTAGTGATTTTAAGTCTTAAGATAAATCGTATTGTACTGAAATACTGATATATTGTGCATCCCTACTAAAAACATTCAGAGTACCTTAACAACCACATAGCAACACCCTGGAAAATTTTGTCCATGACATTGCCACTCACTCCCCCATATGATAACTTAGTGATGAAACTGACATTTTGAGTCAAATCTTTTCAAGTGATCGGTTAATCCAGTTCACAAAACTGGTCTTCAATGACTGGTTATGACCGGTCATGGATCTGGTTGCAGCAATTAACAGCTCAATTTCTTCAGAAATTGTAAATATTTCAATATTCTACTTTTCTGTTTCCTATCATATAAAATTTTTGTAATCCATATTTACTGCACTGTTATGTATACATTTTACTCCGTTGTAAAACTAGTAAAATTTTTAGTATGTAACATCTGTGCAGATATTTTTAGCTAGATAACACTGTTTTCTCACTTCACTAAGACTTCCTGTTTCAGTTCTACATATGCAATCCGACTAGTGTTAGACTAGTCTGTGTGTGTTAGTGTGCGCTAGTGTTACAGCAGAGCAACTGATTCCAGGTGTTGAACCATATTGAGTTTGATGAGGTCTCAGCACTGCACATTACATGACTATAACAAACATGTTTGACATACGCAGGGTCTGCTGTTTTACGCTCGTCACATCAATATCTGTGCGCCATCATGTTCAGTTGTGTGTCAGCACTAGTGTGGCATTGCTGTAAACGAGCAAGTGTATGTGTCTCCGCATGCTCAGCATTGGCAGTTTAGCCCACAGCCTTCTCCCATCCTCTCTCCTGTTATGTGCACACACACACACATACGCATGCAGGCTTAACTGTGTATCATATCAGTGTTTGTCCTCCATGCCTGTGCTGAGCTCTCTGGGATAAGTCTGCCTGGCCGGATCTGTGCTGCTGAGGAGCTATATTCACATCCTGTTTAATAATGAGTTTACTCTTAATCTTCATTCCATTCTCAAATATTGAACAGACTGGGTGGTTTGCTGATGATATCAGAGCTTTTAGGCCTGATCACGGATCTTCTGTTCAAATGGTGTCTTGTGACTATGTGGATCTTTGTGTGTAATGGTATAAAGACAACTGAAACAATATGAAGATATATCAACACTCAGTAAATTATTGTTCACCTGAAACTAGGGGTGTGCAATATTGACAAAAATGCTATTTTCTGTTTTTTTTTTGCTGATAACGATAATTAGACAATATTTTGCTAAGCGTGTTTTTGTGCTAGTGCCTTGGCTGGTTGTTGACAGCTGACTCCTGAAGCTTACATTAATTTCCAGTGGTAGTTTTACCTTTAAGGGGATTTTTTTCTTTTTTTTTTTTCTATTAGATGTGTGCATCATCTTTTATGCCGCATTCTCACATTTAATCAGTAAATGCAACTAGAATAATACTACACTATCAGTATCAACAAAAATACAGTTTTAGGACTTCTGTGTGTGAATCTGCCTATAATGTTATAATGTTGCCAATGTTGCTTTTTCCTGACTGAGGAACCAGTGTTATTTTTGTACTTTTTAAATACTAATATAGTATTCATTAACATTTCAATATTTATATTTACTGTTTTCATTTGAGTAATTCTGTTCAGTTTTAGTTCTAGTAACTTTAGTTCTTAAAATGACTTATTTCAGTTAGTTGCCAAGGCAGCATTTCCATTTTTTTATGTTTAAGTAATGCAATATAATTTATTTAATCTATATTTCAGTTACTGAAAGCAATTTTTAATTTTATATTAAGTGGCAGTATTAGCCCTTCTTAAATTGATTTCTAGTAGCATTTGCACATTTAATGTTTTTTTTTTTTTCTAACCTTGTTATTTGTATGCATCATCTTTTGTCACATTTTCACATTTAATCAATATCAATCAAATTAAATCAGTATTAACAAAATCAATTTTTGCCATGCAGAAGTGGTACAGAAACTTTATCTGAAGTGAATTTAGATCTATTTACACAGATTGTTTATTGCAGATCAGAAGTGGGCTGAATGCATTTATTCTGCATTTACAATTGCATAAAAGATGTTATGCGATTAATGTTTAAAATATGATGTTATAAATATAGACAAATTAAATTATACCTTTAAATATGAAACTAAAACCACCATTAGATAGTAGCAAGTCAGTGGCTTGATGGCCAAGCCATTCAGTCATTTATTCAACCAATTTGCTGAAATGGCTAAATAATTGGGGAACTAAGCATGTGACTTCGAATGGATCATTGAATCATTGACTCACGATTCGTTCAAAGCACAAATTCATTCAGTAACAAAACACAACTGCATGTTGATCGAAGACACACAATAGTTCTGTTGTGGTTAATTGTGAAGCTATTTAATAGAGTGAAAACAGACAATATTGACAAAATTGTGTTTAAAGTGTAACTCACAACATTACATTATTGTATATGGAATTGTTGGATAAAATAATTTTCACATTTGCAATAATGCTGAAATGCGGGAAAATCACCACTCTTGCTTGTGTACGTGCTTAACTATATCACATGATGTAAACATAAGATTAAAACTGAAATTTTGAGGGCATTTAAGTTTAACCACCAGGAGAATAAACATAATTAAACTCTAATTCCTATTTGATGTTACTTCCATTTCAGACCAGATGTAGCTGGGAAGTCCATATTGCTTTTTTCTGACCGAAGCCAGCGCAAAGTTAAACATTATGTGTCTCTGACCAAGACACACTAATGTTGTTTATTTCTTGAATGAATCAGTGTTTTTGATCAAATCAGAAAGTAGCATTTAAATACTTCATCTGAATCCTTAAACTCTTCCAGAGAACTCACCTCCTGTGTTATCCCTTCAGAGGAAGTCTTTTAACATCTGCTTCCTGTTTTCCTTCGTTTTCACCAATCCACTAGCTGTAATGGTTAAATGTGTTTTATGTTCAGCGATGGAGTGACCTATGAGCCAGTGAGATTTCTTTGTGGACAGGGCCACAGAAATAGAAACTAAATTTTCTTGTCTCATTCACAGCTGGTTTAGATAAGAACTCAAATTTGCATGGAAGAGCTTTTATTGCTTGTCATTGTAGCATGTTGTGTCTGGTTAGGTCTTGTTGAGGCAAGGCTCTCTGAGTCAACATTCAGCCCATCTGTGACTTTCACTGGAAAGATTAAAAGTAAAATAACGAGAGCTTTCCCAGCAGGATGTTACTTAAGCCAACAATTTTAGGAATTTTGCATATAGGCATTTGCCTTTAATGTTTTGGGGTTGCCAACTTTTTCAGGCCCAGGAACCTGTATTATTTTAATATTATTTAGTAAACTATTGTAGTGTGTATTAATATTTTGAATATTTTGTCATGTGCTTTTTATTTCAATTTCAGTAATTTTAGTACTTAAACATATTTCAGTTATTTACCAATGCAACATTTCTCATTTTTGTTTTGTTTGTTAATGTTATAGAAATGTATAATAATTTAGTAATTATTACAATTACACTTCATTATTATTCATTAATAATCATGTAATTATTCTAAATCATTTGTTAATCTTTAGTTAATGTTCATTCAAATAGTCATGAAATGTTATGAAATGTATATGCCATTTATAGTCTAAATGCTTTGTATATCTGACCCTGTAGACCTTCATGGAACCCTGGTCTTATTGAATTCACATAACATCCTTTATGCAATTGTAAATGTAGAATAAATGCATTCAGCCCACCTCTGAGCTGCATTAAACAATCTGTGTAAATAGATCTAAATTCATTTCAGTTAAAGTTTGTGTATCATTTCTGCGGTGCAAAATTTGATTTGGTTAATACTGATTGGTAAAACTGACACTGATTGATTATATGGGTCTTGTCTTACAGAGGGGCTTTTTCTGAGGTGATGCTCGCAGAGGAGAAGAGGACTAGAAAACTAGTGGCGATAAAATGCATCCCGAAAAAAGCTCTAGAGGGGAAAGAGAACAGCATTGAAAATGAGATCGCCGTGCTCCACAAGTGAGTCACTGAAACAGCTGTTTCAGTTCATTTTTTTTTAATGAGAGTCCAAACAGCTGATAAAAACATCACAATAATCCCCAAATTTAAGTAATCCACATGACTCCCGTCCATCAATTAACGTCTTGTGAGCTGAAAAGCTTGTGTGTAAGAAACAAATCCATTGTTATGTATCCACCAAGTAATCAATCATTTTAACTTTAGTAATCTTTCCATATCCATAAATTGTTTGAAGTTAAAAACGTGGATTACTTGTGATGTTTTTATCAGCTCTCATTCAGACCGCACCCATTCACTGCAGAGGATCCCTTGGTGAGCAAGTGATATAATGCTAATTTTGGGCTACATTTCTCCAAATCTGTTTCGATGAAGAAACAAACTCATTTGCATCTTGGATGGCCTGACGCCTGACGGTGAGTACATTTTCAACAAATTTTCAGTGTTTGTGTGAACTATTCTATTGATATTACTGGGTGAACTGTTCCTTTGATGTTACAGAAATACTTTGATTGACAGTACTTTTATGTGTAATTACACTGTAACACGGACACCTGAAAATAAAGTCTAACCCAGTACTCAAATTAATTAACAATAATAACCTTGCTTTGGAATCGTGCCATCTCTGAGTGCCCACGGTTGTGTGGGTCTGAGTGGTGTGTAGTTTAGAAGAAGTCAAAGACGAGGCCACCACTATGCCTGAAAGGGGAGGAGGCGAGAAGGGGAGTGGGTGAGTGTACATGTTGCAGACAGGAGAGAAAGAATGGGAATGAGTGGAAGAGAGACTCGGTGACTCATTCAGGTGCTTCTGTCGTGTCGTATTGCCAGTGGGGAGGTGTGTGGGATTCCCGGCTCAATTAGAGCCCACGCATGCCACACACAGCCCTTCTGTAAGTCAATGAAAATCAGCTGGGCAGTTAACCTTTGTGGGGGCAGTTAAGACTGAGACTCAGGGGTCATGGAGGAACATGTGTGACATTTGTATATATGTTCTTCTTTAACTCTTCTCTATTATGCACTAGATTAATATAAAATCCACCCCCTCATAGACTTTAGTCAGAATAGACGGCATATTTAATTTGAATGAACACAAGGCTGTGTGGGAGGGAAGTACAGCCTGTTCAATATGTCACAAGCTGCGTTCTGGTTCTCAGGGTTCCTACACAGTATTCACTGCTCCGTGCACTGATACGATTTCTGAAAGATTTTTTTTTCACATGACATAATTTGTTCATTTGGAGTTCCCTGAAATGTCATACAAGATGAAATGTCAGGATATATACACTGCCGTTCAAAAGTTAGGGATCAGTAAGATTTTAATGTTTTTTAAAGAAGTCTCTTATGCTCACCAAGGCTGCATTTATTTGATCAAAAATACAGAAAAAAAACAGTAATCTTGCAAAATGTTATTACAATATAATATAACGGTTTCTATTTTAATATCCTTTAAAATATAATTTATTTCTGTGATGCAAAGCTGAATTTCCATCAGCCATTACTCC
>NW_015652298.1:83977-85033 GCF_001515625.1 Sinocyclocheilus rhinocerous | reverse complement strand
ATCAGAAGAATCATTCGCGCGTTTTGATGCGTGATTATATTTTGTCACTTAAGTTTTAAAGGGGTCATATGATGCGATTTTATTTTTTCCTTTCTCTTTGGAGTGTTACAAGCTCTTGGTGCATAAAGAAGGTCTGTAAAGTTGTAAAGACTAAAGTCTCAAATCCAAAGAGATATTCTTTATAAAAGTTAAGAGTCAGCCACACCTACCTAAAACGGCTCGTTCGTACACGCCCCCACATATCTACCTCACTATGTGGGAAGATTTGCATAACGCCGCCCAAATGTTCACGCAAAGAAAGAAGGCGTAACTTTTATTCTAGCTGTATATTGTTGTTGCCGCTGCCGCCATGTCGTGAAGACATCACCGGATCGGCTTTCACCGTTTTCACCGCTCCTTCGTCGGATCCGCCGGGACCGCCGTTCTCGAGTTTTTGCCTCGTCGCTCCGGCCGGACACGGCATCGACAGTATGGTGAGGGGCGTAACATTTCTGTCTCACGCTTGAGGTATTCGGCCAATCACAATGCACTGGATAGCTGGCCAATCAGAGCACACCTCGCTTTTTCAGACTGATGAGCTTTGTAAAAATCGACGCGTTTTAGAAGGCGGGGCATAGAGGAGAAACAATAATGTACAGTATGTGGAAAATAATGTGTTTTTTTAACTTTAAACCGCATAAACATTTCATTACACCAAATACACAAAATAATGTTCTTTTTAGCAGCATCATATGACCCCTTTAAAAAGAACAGCATTTATTCAAAATATAAACAATATAAATTTCTAAAAATATAAATCTTTGCTATCACTTCTTATCAATTTAACACAATTAAATTAAATTGATTTAATTTAACACTTTTGAACGGTAGTGTATATATAACCCTAACCCTATACATGTCACAAAGCAAGGCCAGACACAACAGATGTGCAAAACAGGATGGTTTATTGACTTGGTAAGTGGAAGACTGGAATGGGTGAGTTAAAGGCAGGTGAATGTCAACACAGTGAATGGTTCCAGGGTGCTTATCTGAGTTCTGATGGAGAGGATCGTATCC
>NW_015652298.1:66325-74321 GCF_001515625.1 Sinocyclocheilus rhinocerous | reverse complement strand
AGTCACTGAAAAAGCTGTTTCAGTGTATTTTTTTTTGCACGACACACACACACACACACACACACACACACATTAAATATCACCACCTACTAGCTGTATGAACAATGAGGCCCATAGTTGTAAAGTCCATTAAGATCTTCATCTATGTGTAACAGCCGTGTTATCTCAGGGTGAGAGGACAGTAAGTGATTTGTGCGTGTGTTAAGAAGCTCGTGTTTAAACCTCTGGAATCATAAAGCTCTGTGGGAATGACTGAAGCCGGAGCAGCCGACGCTATTTTTAGTGTCTGGGTTGCCCGGGTTACCACAGGCAAAGAGGCACAGCGTTCGCAGAGAGATTTGAGGCGACGTGTGAATGGGGAAGCACTCAGCCTGCTGCAAAGTCACATTTCTCAACAATGCTGCTTGGCACCACCTTAGACTTAAACTAGGGTTTTAAAAATCAACTGCATCCTCATTTATTTAACTCTGTTGCAAAACCTAATGTGCAGACCTACTTAGACAGCAAATTTAAGGCATCATTGCTTCAATGTGAAGACTGTTCTAAAAGGTAGGCTGCAACATTATGTGTTGCCTTCTAAGGTGCCTGATTTTGGCAGCCGGCATTGTAGTCTACTCTCCCAGGATCAATAAACAGTCCTCCATAAAATGCGCACTTTTATAAAGAATATCTCTTTGGATTTGAGACTTTAGTCTTTGCAACTTTACAGAACTTCTTTATGCACCAAGAGCTTGTAACACTCCAAAGAGAAAGGAAAAATTTAAATTGCATCATATGACCCCTTTAACAAATAGAAACTATGTGTTGTTTATTAAAGTAAAAGTTTAAAAACCCAAAAAATGAACATTGCCCTTAAATGTACTTGCCTTTTAATTATGGCACTATTAGCGTTCCATATGGCCTTAGCCCACAACAGCGCTCTTCCAATAAGAAGTGATATCAGGAATGCTACCTTAGTGCGATCGGAGGAAAACTTCTGCGGCTGCATCTCGATGAACATGGCTGTGCTGTGTGTGTATTTGTAGTGTGGCTTGATTGGTGACAGCAGGTGCGGGTGATCAGAATTCAGGTGACTGTGATCGGGTAATTATCCTGGATGGTGACTGAAGTGACTGTGATGACTCCCTGACAATACATACATACATTTATGACAATACATTTATTTAGGTTAACTTACAATATGTAGGCCATGTCAGGTATAATTAACATTGGACTTTTGAATTATTGAAAATCAATATATCCATTTATTGGAGTTTGTGTATATTACAAAACTTCTCAAAAGTGCAAGAAAGAAGCAAAAATACAGTTATATTATTGAGTCAAATTATCAGTCTCTTGCAGTCTCAAACTACCTAAATATTAGTGTGTAATCTGAGCATTTTGGGCCTATTTATTTTTATTCTTATAATCAATAACTGTAAGTCTCGAGTCTTATATTTTATGGTCATTCTGATTAAATTATGTCATTCGCAGTGAGTAGTTGAATTATTCCCTAATAAAAGAAACATTATGTACACAGTTTTGTACTTTTGTCTTATTTAATTTTCAAATATTGTTTTGCTTAAAATAAGTTTTAATATTGTGATCCATCTTAGAGCTGGAAGTTTTGGTCGATGGCTTTGATCTTTTTAATTGAAGAATGTTTTGAAATCCCCATGGAGAGGAAAATGGATAGGGAAAATACTTACGGAACCACTGAAGGCAGTGGATTAAAATAAAGATGAAGCACTTTTCTGTTTTGTTGTTTTTGCCCGTTGCCATCTCGGTACGAGTGCTTGTGCCAGCTGCTCTGGAAATGTCACATTATATTGTTGTTAGTAACATGTCTTACACTATGTTTATAATAGGCATGAGACATTTGATGGAACCAAATGA
Organism: Sinocyclocheilus rhinocerous; assembly: GCF_001515625.1. Taxonomy (NCBI): domain Eukaryota; kingdom Metazoa; phylum Chordata; class Actinopteri; order Cypriniformes; family Cyprinidae; genus Sinocyclocheilus; species Sinocyclocheilus rhinocerous. The sequence goes on along the minus strand of NW_015652298.1, from coordinate 72,446 downwards.
GAGCTCTCTCCCTCCTCCTCTGTCTGGTTTTCCTCTTGTTCTCTTTCTCAGTCAATGCACTAAGACCTGGTTTCATATTTACATTGCATCTCAGGCTATAGGCAACTGGAAATCTGATTCCGGATCCCCTTGGTAAATATTTATGAAGCATCTCTGGGTCAGTTTAACATTCTAGAACATTGTGGCAGAGATTCGTTTGGACGAGTAGAGATCTGGTGTCAGAACAGCTCTCATGGAGACAGACTGATTAGCGGGGCATAGAGGAGAAACAGTAATGTACAGTATGTGGAAAATAATGTGTTTTTTTAACTTTAAACCGCATAAACACATTTCATTACACCAAATACACAAAATAATGTTCTTTTTAGCAACATCATATGACCCCTTTAATATGAGCTGTGAAGCTGCAGTAACACAAACACTAATTATAACACTCTATGACACTTTCGGCTCCACCCAAACAAATTTGCATGCTGTGTATCAGTTCTGTGCCTTAAAGGAATATTTCAGGTTCAATACAATTTATGCTCAGTTGGCAGCACTTGTGGGATAATGTTGTTTTTCCACAAAAACTACTTGCTGTTTCATACATGTAGCAACAAGTAGGAAACAATATGCATGTCAAAAGTATTTTAGTGTGATGAAGTTGCTTAACTAGCATTTTTTGTGTGAAGTTATAGAAAATTTGACAACATTTTTGCCATGACATCGTAAAACAAAATCCCAAAATGGTCATAAATTGGCAAAAACAACTTTACAGCTCAAATAATTTGCCATTTTTACAGAAGAATGAATGGAAATTAGGGATCAGATTTTTTTTAAACAGCAAGGGATGAGTAATTATTTTTTGTGATATTTAACATTATACCACAAATGCTGTCGATTGAGCTTATCTTATGTTGAACGATATCACAGGCACAACAGTTGTGCCTCACTTTCAGTGCACACTGTTGCATTGTTGTCTCTCATGCTACATTGCATTCTGGAAGTATTTTGTCTCTTTCATATTGTTTATTTCTGAAGTACCAGTAAAGATGTACTAAGCCTAGATATTTGCCTTATTCCTGGGTTGACATGTTATTTTTTTTTCTCTCTCTGTCCTAGGATTAAACATGCCAACATAGTTTCCCTGGAGGACATCTATGAGAGTAAATCACACCTCTACCTTGTCATGCAACTGTGAGTGATTGATCATTAATTATAACTTTGCTGTTGCCCCATATTTTCATGCTTTCCACATGGAGTATGTGAGCCAAATTCAGCAAACAATTCAGCTATTATCTAGTGCAGCTGCCGTGTGCTGGTTGCCGTTTTTAGCTCCTTATCTCAAACTCATTCATTTCCGTGACTTAAAGGCTCTCCAAGTTCAGATGTTGTGTGGCTTTTATGGTAAATGAATCCCTAAAGATCTCAATGTTGGCCAAAAGCCAACTTTAAAGCATCTGTATGCAACAAATAAAAATGCAAAGGCATTATTACAATTAATATTATTGCTACCATACATAAATATAGACATTTAGACCCAAACATTCTCTACATAAGTATATGAATGCAAACGCTTTCATTGTATTTTGTAATATTTCAGAATTCATCCATAACACAGTGCAAGAATGTGTTGCATTCTCAGCCAGAGGGAGCGCTATAGTGGCATTTGTCATGTTTTAACAAAGTACACTTACATTAATGTGTTTACTAACATACTAAAAAAAAAAAATTTAACTGTAGTCTTATTTGATATTATTTTTAAATGTTATAGTATGTTTCTGAAATTGTTGTCATCTCCGAAGCAGCATGTTAAGAGCGAGCCAAAGTAACAGAGCAAAAAGTGTTCTTGCCATTTTCTCTGAACTTGAGATCTACTGATAGACCACACAGAGAAAGCACAAAATAACCATGTCCATATATGGGTCATGTGTTTAAAGAATGAAAAACTGTTTAAAGGTGAAGTGTGTAATTTCGATGCCACTAGCCATCACTAAACAAAATCGCAAAAACAATGATTTTCAAACAGTTTTTGCTGAACTGTCCCCCAATCCACCATTGGTTGAATAAACATATAGCCCTGCCCCAAACCTATTAGTTGTGGTGTGTTTCCCGTACAATAATGTAACGTACCCGCTTAACTACTTTAGTATGATGCATTGTTGGCGAAATTAAGCTAGTTAATCATGACTGTTTCCCGAAACTATAGTAACTTCTTTCACACTTCTGTTGTTTGAATATTGGCTCAAAGAATGGTGAAGTAATAACTTCTGTTTCTTGATCGCTTCATGATGGAAATGTCAGATTATTGCCGTAAATAATGCTGATAGCATTTGAAGATGACTTCGCTATTTTGTTCTCCATTGTTTTGCTGTATTTTAAGATGCTTCATTCAAACACGGGTTCCCTCTTACGTCATATGGTTCTACAACATTTACACATATGCACATTCTTCAAAAACCAGGCTTTGATTCACTTTACAAACTAACAGATACAAAATGAAACGTGTGTATACATACGGAATGATATATATATATATATATATATATACTGAATGATATATAGCTGTAGTTCCATCCACACAAATTTGCGAATGTTCGTTGGAAGTATGGTTTCGGGAAACGCTGAATTATGAACTATGTTGATAATGACACAACTTGAGATCATAGTTTGCTAACTATGCTTTTGGGAAACGCAGCCCTGGTCTGGATTCTCAAGCAAAGAGAGAAGTATTTTGAAAATGCCTCCTACAGTTGATTTACTTATAGTTGCTCCTGCATGTTAAGCTGTGAACTGGAGAAAAAAAAAAGGTTTTAACATTGAAAAAATGACACATTTCATCTTTAGACCAGACGATCCCCACAGGAGACACACAGCACAATACTAGAAGCTATCATGTGTCTATCTAACAGGCCCCATAGAGCTACAGAGAAGCAGGTAATGCATGACTGTGTGTGTCACCCCCCTCGGCTCTCTCTCGCCCCCTCATAGTGTCAACCTCTTTTAATTACTTATGTGCCAGAGAGCCTCGCTATTGTCTTTTCCACTGAGAAATCAAGGAAAAGGCTAAACAACCACACACACACATAGGCGCACAAGACCAATGAACAGAGCTGGGAAAATATGCTCACACCTGCGTCTTCACACCTACCATCTAAAATGTCAGTAGAGAGAGAGTTAGTTGCGTATATAGAGGAGAGAGACAGATTATATCACGGATGGCAAACGATGGAGAGAGAAACATGGCAAAGGGTCGTTTTCCACAACAGCTGTGTTAACAGAGAGATCAAGAGTGACAGAATGACAGAAAGGGAAGCGAGAGAGATGTTCATTGTCGTATTTTCCGGGTGATGGCAACTCTGCATGCAGACAGCAGGACTCCAAGCTTGCCTGGGCTTTCAACTCAGTGAGAGATTAACTCTGCATGCATGTACATGTGTGTATGTGTGTGTGTGTGTGTGTGTGTGTGTGTTAGCACCCACAGTCTTGATGCTTCAAATACCACAGACTATGAAATCCCACCCTCAGCGTTCCCTTCATCCTACACATGCGAAGAGACACAACACAGGCACTTCTGAATGAAGTTTCACTGTCTCCGCACTGTTTGTGTTGAGAAGTTGAAGAAGAGGAAATGGACAGCATGTCTTGTTCATCCAACAAATGGGTTAATCTCACAGAGAAATGCTGATATAATGTTTCACCTCAATAATTATATTCTGCCTTAATGAAATGAACCTTATTTCAGGACCAATAAGACTAACTGCATTTGTGACATTTATTTTGACAATTAAGCATATTTCCCCAATCTCTCATTACTGTAATAAAAAACAATCAATTGCATTACTATAGTACAATAAAAACAATATAATCTAAGATCATTTGTCCACATAGAGAATGTTTTTTGTTTGTTTTTTTCATTGCAGAAATGATAATTGGGAGAGAAAATATATAAAACAGTATACGTTTAATCCTTTTTTTCTTTACTTTTTATTTTCAGTGTGGAATATGACTTGGACGTTTTTTGACATTTCCATGAAATTCACTCATATAGAAAAAGCTGGAGTGTTTTAAGTGTGGTGGAAAAGCTCATTTTTTTGTTAGTCATCCCAGATCACCCTTAAAAAAAAGGCACTACTACCGTAGTGGCACCATTTTATAGTGATGGTGTCTCATGGTATTGCTTCTTTGATATATAATAGTCAGAGCCTTACTATGCTTCATGTCCAAACTCCTTGATATTACCATGGTATTTTTTTGTTAGTGCATGAGAATAAACATTAACCTGTTAATATAGATAAGGTAGTGTAAGCACTTCTAAGGAATGAAATCAATTTTCTGCTACAGAACTTATATGAGTCATCTTTGAAGTTTACTTAACCACAATGAGATATGTGTAAAAGAGAGAGGGTCTACCCAGTCTTTCAACATAAAATGAGTAAAACAGCTTCCTCTGGTGGTTGCGATGAAGTACAGCATCACCATGTGGTTCTGCTGTGATCCTGCTGTGCGCCAGTCTGTCTGGAGTAAAAAAAATGAAAGGGAGTGAGCATGTGCGTTGGTGTGTGTGAAAGACACAGAAACCGAAAACAGCTTTGCAAGCATCTCTCTGTTTTTCCATTGGCAGAGTGTCCGGTGGTGAGCTCTTCGACAGGATTGTGGAAAAAGGATTTTACACTGAGAAAGATGCCAGTAAGCTCATCCAGCAGATCCTGGATGCTGTGAAGTACCTGCACGACATGGGCATCGTGCACAGAGACCTGAAGGTGAGACAGCAGTTGGTCTGGAGGAAAACGGGTCTGATGGAACAGATTAAAGGAGTTGTTTTCAACCACAGAGTGTCAGAAATCTGTTCTGAAATTTTGAATCATCTTTTCCCATCCATAGAGCTTTAATCATTTCATTCAGGAGTCCTTGATGGTGCTCTTGAAATTAATAGTTGGGCCTTTGCCCCCAGAGACCAGGAAAGTAGTTCTAGGTAAATGGATCAATCAATGGCTCCAATCCCATTTTAAACTTTAGAATAAAGTCAAGGTGAAGAGGTAAGAATTATCATTTGGGTCAGTGCCGTGACCTAGCCCCACTTCTCATATGGGAGATGTGAGTTTGAAGACCCCCCACCAAAATCCAGGGAATTTTGCTGTCTATGAAATAACCACCTTGAACTCCTTAGTACACCTAGGAACTACCCAAACACCCATTCTGAGGACATTAGAAAACATTTTGTAAACTAAATAAATAAATAAAGTAAAACTGTAACATTCTTTAAAAAACTTTAATTTTATTAGTCTCCTTATTAAAGAGTGCATAACAATATATTTTGCATATATACATGTATGTATGTTTGTATATATGTATATGCTGCATTTATTTGAAATACAGTAAAAAGGTAATAAAAGTAATATTGTGAAATTTAAAGGAAGTTTTTTTCTATTTCATATTATTTTTATGTAATTTATTCCTGAGATGGCAAAGCAGTTTTCAGTGCCACACGATCCTTCAGAAAATCATTGTAAAATGCTGATTAGTTGCTCATGTAAAATTTCTTATTATTATTGATGTTGACAACAGTTGTGCTGCTTCATATTATTATTATTATTATTCTCATTTGTAAGTTGTTTTGGATAAAAGCGTCTGCTAAATGTCTTAATGTAAATCTATTGTTATTATTTAATTATTGATTATTAGAAAGCTCAAAAGAACAGCATTTATTTGAAATGGAAATCTTTCATAACATTATAAACCTCTTTACTGTCACTTTTGATCAATTTAATGCATTTCTGCTGAATAAAAACATTAATTTCTTTTAAAAGAAAACAAAAAGTGTTGATCAGGCTAAACTCTTGCTACAGAGTCAGTTATTACCATACGTTGACATATTTTCTGACTAGTTACTTTCCTTCATGGTTTCTGGGGTTACAGTTAAAGGCACAATATGTATGATTTTTTTATTAAAATATCCAGAAACCACTAGAACAGTGTTATATATTTTGCTGACTTGTGTACTTACATTGTCCCAAATGTTTCGAAGAATGTTTAAATCCAGAGAAATAAGCAATTTTAACTAGTGACACGGACCGTGTCTATAGTGTCATTGTGTCGCCTGCCAATGACGTCATAACCCCTCAATTTCCGGTTTTGT
>NW_015652298.1:49543-65270 GCF_001515625.1 Sinocyclocheilus rhinocerous | reverse complement strand
TGCGTTTTATTAGACAGGTGACGACCGCACAGAGTAGCATTATAACAGAACTAAATGTATCTAGTATGATAAAACAGCCCTGCTTTAACCCATATACGCACGGCCGGAAGGAGCGGAAGCAGTCGACTGTGGCATAATAAAAGCTCCGCTGCTTTCGAGCCGTGTGTCACGCTCGTTCAGCGGCCTCGTTTCACTTCGACGGCTTTCAGCCTCACCCTGCTTCATTCTACTACGTTAATAAATCATTAGCTCATCCATGAACATGATTTCTGCCCGAGTCCCGTCGGATTGCATCGGCTGTGGGGATGAAGACCACAACTCCCATGATTCCACACTCAGTCACCTCCTCATCAAACTTCGCCTTTGCCTCTTTGTTTATTTTGAATACGCGCCCTCTAGCGGCGAAAATGACATATTGTGCCTTTAATGTGAGTTACATCAGTCTTTATGCAAAGTTTGTTTGTTTATAACAGTGCAGTGAAGTGTGATTCTTGCTCTGGTTAATTAAATATCTCTGCTGGCACATGAATACAGAGTGAATGTCTGTGTATGTTTGGTCACCTAACCCAGTGTGACAGTAAATGTCCATATTGCCTTTTCTGTGTGTGTGTATATATATATATATATATATATATATATATATGCCACACACAAAAGGTTCCATAGCCTATTTTTGTCTCTGTTTCTAACACAGCCAGAGAACCTGCTGTACTACAGTATGGATGAAGACTCCAAAATCATGATCAGTGATTTTGGCCTGTCAAAGATTGAGGGTTCAGGTAGTGTGATGAGCACAGCGTGTGGCACTCCTGGATATGTAGGTAAGACACACCTCCATATGCAAAAGTATGGTATGTATCTGGATGAAACCTCAGCCTTTAAGATTTGAACACCGTTGAACTAAATTGAGGAGGGTAATATACATAACCCAACTAAGAATATCAGTGAAGTGTTTTGTCTAGATATGTAGTTCAAATCCAGGTGTAAACTCAATCTAACATCAGTATTTTCTTATTTTATAACATTCTTCAGGTTTACCTATGAGCACTCATGTCTTTTCCTTATCTCTTGGAAGTTTTCATGTGTAGCACTGGCCATAGCTTTAGAAATGACTGGTTCAAACTGGTTTCCTTGGGCACCCAATTCTAAAGAATATCCTGTATGTGTGTCAGGGAAAATATAGAATTTATTAGTATAGTTATTTATATAGAAGAAGAGAGGAAAACTGAAACTTGGGTATGAGTATTTTTGCCACTTGCACATGGATGAATGAAAGCAGAAGAGCAAGCAACAACATATAAAAAAATGTATCTAGAACCAGTATTATCACCTTAACTACTCCCAGTTTTTACACAACATTAGAATTTACATAGTTGTTACGAAAGGGATAACCCCTGAAAATTAGAAGTTATTTATTTTTGCCAGACTTTGGTCAGATTTTGTCAGAGGCCTTTGGATTTGGATTTCAGGCCAAAACTAAAGTGCTAAAGAAAAATGACATCCACCAAACACAGGACCTCTTTAATTTGTAGTGAGATAATTTGCCTCAGATCAAGCTGCATATGAATCAATGATATTTTCCTCTTTAATATTTGCAGCACGAACTAAACATGAATATTTGAATGCACGTTGAAATAAATCAGAACAATTTAATACAAACGAATGTCTCATGAATCAATCAATCAGAGTTTTAAAAAAAGTAAAAAGAATGACGGATGCCACAGACTTTGTTTTTTTTTTGGAGGAGTAGGCCTATAGGTGGAATTTTCACATTAACTTCACGCAATATAAACATGAATAAATATTTGAATGCATGTTAAAATCAGAACAATTTAATACAAACGAATGTCTCATGAATCAATCAATCAGAGTTTTAAAAAAAGTAAAAAGAATGACGGATGCCACAGACTTTGTTTTTTTTTTGGAGGAGTAGGCCTATAGGTGGAATTTTCACATTAATTTCACGCAATATAACATGATTTTATTATTGTAATTTTGACTTTATTCTTAAAATATTATGACGTTAATCTTATTTATTTAGTTATTTTTAAACGTGGCACAAAAATGCTGCCGTGCAGGCTACTGAATGCAAACACAATTTTGGCACAGCGGCCCAAAAAACAAACAAAAAAATTAATAAAAAAACAAAAAAAAAGTAAAAAAGAGTGAGGGGATATTTGAATTATTTTTTAATAAACTAATGTTTTCTGAGTCAATGTTGCAAAAATGAATGAACCTGACTAGCCATCTCCTCATTAGACGTGCCTTTAGAGAGAAATGCACGGATTACATAATGAAACAGTTTTTGTTTTCGATTTGAATTATTTAGTTTTAAAATAGTAATTTAAAGCATTCTATAGATATATTTATCATGTCGGTGAAGCGCTCCTGCTCAAGACCAAGACGACAGAAAGCGCATCCTGTTTGTTTTCCTTATTTTACAAAAGCACAAGGTTTTTTTGATATTGTGAGTGCACACAAATACAAGTAAACCATTTGCAGTTGATGTATACTCTTACCTTTATGAGCAAAAATGACGGCGTATTTTTAAGTTTCCACTGTTATAAAAAAAATTAAAAAATTAAAAAAATGCAAGTCCTCCATGTCCTGCAAAGCACGCTTTAGCTTCCACTCTCCGCACAAACAAACATAATGCTCAACTCACTGTCTGCCGCTGCCGCTTGGTCGTTCCTTTAAAAAACAAAAACTTGAATTTAACAAACATAAAATGTTCCAGACATATTTCTAAATTAACTTAAATAAACAAAAAGAAATATGACCACTTTACCATTAAAAACCAAAACTGAACTATTTTAATAGCTGTGTAATGGGGAAGAGAGAGAAAAAAAAAGTCACGGTATCCAGTCGGACTTGGGCCGAGAATTCTCATAAGCTGTTGGACAAGGGCCGGGCCCATGCAGGGCTCTATTCGTTCCCTCGTTTCAATTAAAACTTCCCCCCAGCTCGTCGGGCCCCCACACTGCCCGAGCCCATATGCACCTGCATACCCTGCATGCCCAGACGCTACGCCACTGTCCTCTTTATTATGATCTCAAAATTATTAAAATGTTGCATATTCTGCACGGGATATTAAACTTATGAGCAGAACTGTGAGAGTGCAGAGTTGGAGATTCACCATTTGCTGTTTACATTAATTGCCTGTTACAATTTACATGAATATTTAAATTAAATAAATGACATTCAAAGTAATCACTTTGATAACCTAAAATACTTTTTGGATGTAACTGTAATGAAAATACAGTTACTCATATTTAGTATTTTAAATACGTAAATAATTTACATGTGTTCCGTTACTCCCCACCCCTGTCAACATTGCAGTCGATTAAATGGTTTTAAAGGCGGTACCTCATTTGCTCCAGTGGTAGGAAAATCCTTACTTACATATGTGTTCCTGTGGCTCACTGGTAGAGCATTGCGTTAGCAGCGCAAAAGGTCACGGGTTCAATTCCCAGGGAACAAACATACTGGTAGAAAATGTATAGCCTGAATGCTCTGTAAGTTGCTTTGCATCTGCTAAATGCATAAATTAAATTAATTAATTAGATTAAAATTTATTAAAATATGGGAATTTGCATGTGGGTCGAGGGGCATGCTTAATCACACTACTTTTATATAATTAATTAACCTCAAAATGTTCAGGTTAAATTGTCATTTGTAAAGTTTTTGGTTAGGGTTGTTTAGTCTACCTACTTACTAGAAAGGGCTGCAGTGATAAATTAAATTGATGTTTGATCCCATTTATTCTGATCTTCAGCTCCTGAGGTTCTGGCACAGAAGCCGTACAGTAAAGCAGTGGACTGCTGGTCAATCGGGGTCATCGCGTACATTCTGTGAGTTTGACTATTACTGCTGCTTATACATGTGTACTTACATCTTTTCCCTTCTAATGTTTTACCTGAACTGAATTCATTCTCAAGAATTCAACCGGACTTCTGTTTGTCTCCTCTCAGTTTATGTGGCTATCCACCATTTTACGATGAGAACGATGCCAAGCTCTTTGAGCAGATCCTGAAGGCAGAGTATGAGTTTGATTCACCGTACTGGGATGATATCTCTGACTCAGGTATAACACAACGTTTCCCTGAATTGTCATACGTTTAGTGAGGTTAAAACTTGTGTTTTCATTCTTTCTTTTACCAAACCCTACTGGTTGTCAAATATATCTGGAGTCAATGAAAATATTACTTTTATGGAAACAGTTATGTCATGTTCTGAACTTTCACACTGTGCTCTTTTCTCAGCCAAAGATTTTATTGTGCATTTAATGGAAAAAGATCCCAGTCAGCGTTACACGTGCGAACAGGCTCTTCAGCACCCATGGTATGAGTTCAGACGCCACACTGAGACTAATCGTCAGTGATACTGTAAATCTCACTTTCATACTTGGAGTTTTTGCAGTCTGTCATGCAGCAATTTAAACAATGACAGCACACATACAGATATTTATTGCCATAACTGTTATAGTTACCATATGTTGTGGCTTTACTGCTTAAAAAGGCAGTCAGACATTGTCATGAACCATCATATTTTAACCTTTCAAACATCTGTCAACGGGTCCAACAACACAATGAGTACCTTTCCCAGTTCCAGATGATCTAGAGCTTGCGTAATTCTTTCCAGCAACATTATTTATGTTGTGTCATTTCAAACCCGTATAACTTTGTTTTATGGAACGAAAAAAGAGATTGCTCTTCCCATACAGTGAAAGTAAATAAAGGGATGGATGTTGTAGAACTCGAAAAATGACAAAAAAAAAGCATCATAAAGAAGTACCACATGTGATTTGTACGAATGATGGAAAAAAAAATATATATATATACACTGATAAACTGCCGCAGCGCTCAAATCTCATCCACTGTCACATATATTCAAATACGCATTAAATTAAGTTGTGCTAGACCTGTCATCAGTGAAGTCAAATGCCATTGGTTTTCACATGTGTTGAAGCCAAATAATGTCATATGAAGTTTGAGTGTGCAGAAGTGACATTTGAGAGCTGTGTCTGAGGGGAAGATTTCTAGTAAATTAAATTTTGGTCAGTTCTTGATACATAATTACCATAAATGTTCATTTGACTTAAAATGTAGGGAGAAAGTCGTACTGCTTTGGAAGAACATGTGGGAATAGATGATGACAGAGCTTTGCGTTTGCATTTCATTGTGGCTTTAAAACAGACAAGATAAGATATTTTGCTTTTATACAACCAGGTACGGTTGACATCGGAGGAAACTTAAATGTCTGTTTTGTACTTCAGGATCGCTGGAGACACAGCGTTGGATAAGAATATCCATGAATCTGTCAGTGCCCAAATTAAGAAGAACTTTGCCAAAAGCAAGTGGAAGGTAAATCTGTGCATACATGAGAGGGAAAGAACCTCATCTGAGAATGTTAATGAAGTACTGCAGGTGAAAAGCATGGTTTCTGATTTTAATGGCCGTCTTTCTCTTACTATCATACACAGCAAGCATTTAATGCCACAGCAGTAGTTCGTCACATGCGCAGGCTGCAGTTGGGAACCAGTCAGGAGGGCCAAACGCAGTCCACCCTGCCCAGCCCCTGCCACGGACACTTGCTGCTGCCCGAGGGGGGCGAGGAAGAGAGCTGTCAGTATCTAAACATGTCACATTTATATTTACCACTGTTTTTGCATACCCATTCATCCAGACAGACACTACTGTTAACTGCCAGTCATAGTAAAGCATGTCATAAATCTTTCTGTATATTTACAGTATTAGACCAACTTTTAGTCAAGCCAGGTCATATTTCAGCCCATAATGTAAAAAAAAAAAAAGACATTTAATTTTGCATTAGGGGGAGGGGGTTCTTTTGTCATTTTTTAAACATTGTTTTTATTTAAGAATATTTTCTCAACAGTTTCATTATGGTAATGTTAAAAAAAATCTAATTACTTAAATTACTATAATGTGGAAAATCTCATTTTTAGAGTAATATAGTACTGAACAGAGTTCTTTTTTTTCCATTTAAATCAGCATAAGTTAAATACAGCACAACATACTACAATCACGTGTAAATATATTACAATTTAAATATTAAGAATAATTTTTGATGATTCGTGTGTGTGTGTGTGTGTGCGTGTGTGTACTTGTTTATGCTACATTGTTGGGACCAAATGTCCCCACAAGGATAGTAAAACCTGAAATTTTTGGCATACGAGGGAAAAAAATGATTCAAAATAGTAAATGATGTTTAATCTGAAAGTGTAACAATGCAAACTGGTTTTCTGTAAGGGGTAGGTTTAGGGTTAGGGGATAGAAAATATCATTTGGTCAGTATAAAAATCATAGAAGTCTATGGAAAGTCCTCACAGTTCACAGAAACAAGCGTGTGTGTGTGTGTGTGTGTGCTTAATTTTCACAAAAATCATATTGGTTCTAAAATCACTTCACTTTCTTTTTCCATTCGTCCATTCATTCTCCAAACTTCATATTCTCTGTAGGGTAACAGGGATGCTGGCACCTCATTTACTTTATGCATAGCATAATTTCTGATTTTTATTTTGACAGTGGAGTGAAATATTACATGTTCTTGAAATGTTGTTAGTTACTTAAGGAGGACTATTTCTCAATAGGTACTCAAGGAGGACTAATCTCTCTCTCTCTGTCTCTCTCTCTCTCTCTTAGCCCTGCAGAGGGAAAACAGTGGCTGTTCTGAGGGTGTCAGTGATGGAAATGACATCCAGAACTGCACCTACCATGTCCATCCTACTAGTCGGGTCTGAGTGTCAATCATCTTGCAGTAACCAATGACTGACTGTCCTATTTTTCCACTGGAGTCCTGCCACACCCCCAGTCTGGCCAGGAATACTGAGTAGTTCCAGCATCCTGCCACTTGGAGGCGCTGCAATGTAAAGAACCAAGGTGGGAATGGGGTCATTACTATTCCAATGGAGCGATTCTGTTTAATGAGAGTTCGAAAAGAGACATGAAGATTGCCACAGGCACTTCATGGGTAATATATACTATTGTGGGAGCTGGATAGAGATTGGACAGTGTTTTAATTCGTTTTTTAAAACAACACCGTCTACTTTCATTTTTCTTTTCCTGAACTAAACGTCCACAGGCCTGTTTCTCGTTTAATTCAAAATGCGACAGTGGCTGATGGTATGTGGCCTGATTTAATGCACATACATTTTAGATTTGTTGACATTTTATGAGATTATGAATTTTGGCGTTAGTTTATGCTAAGATTGCCCATTTTAAATGCACATCTTGAATGGTAAATATTCTTTCTTTTCAACTAAGGTACGAACAGATTTCACATCCATGAGATTCTACATATTAGTTGTGTTGCCACATCTCAGTTGCTTTGTACATCCAAAAGAAGTGCTGATTTCATGTAAATTACATTTTAGTTTGTTTTTTTAAATGTTTTTTTTTTTTTAGTTGTGTTGCCACATCTCAGTTGCTTTGTACATCCAAAAGAAGCGCTGATTTCATGTAAATTACATTTTAGTTTGTTTTTTTAAATGTTTTTTTTTTAAAAACATTTAACGTCTTTTTTACACTAAGTCTTCACAACAGATCATTCAGTCAGTATGTTTAAGAGCGTCTTTCTCGCTTCAAATGTTTTCTGTGGTGCCTTCATGGATTCAGTATCAATGTTTTACTCTTTTTTATTTTTTTATTTTTTTATTTGTTTAAATATGTTTTGATCTTTTCAGTTGGGAATGTTGGAAGCTGTACATGTTAAAACATTGCTGTTTATCATCAAATTCACATACATGGCATATAAGGCTATTCTAAGCTATGCACTGTCGGTGGACGCTTTGTAAATGTCTAATGTTTAATGCTGCCATCCTGTAAATATTGCAAAGCTATTGTTTTTTGTAAACCCCTTTCTATTACAACATTAAAAATACTCAGGGGAGGAATTGAAATCAGAGAATTGTGATATACTGAATGGTCATTTTACAAGAAAAAAACTATAGGATACTGAATAAACGTCACTACGAGGGTCCATATTATATAAATATATTTGACAATTTGGATTCTTTTCAATATTGGAACCTGTATGAAAGTAACCTCCATTAAACTACATGAATGTGTGACTTGACTCCGATTTTATTGTTTTGTTTATTTCCATTCAATGCTGTCAAGAAGTTAAAGAAAAAAACATTAGATGGAAAAACTGTTACGAAAAAAAGTCACATAATAGAAATCTCCAGATGTTTGCGGAAAAAGTTTTCCACAAGTTGGTTGGAAGATCGTGGTTTTCCATAATCCATTGCAAGACATCTGTGTTTTTTTGTTTTGTTTTGATTTGTTTTGTTTTTAGTGAATATGATTATGCTGAAAAAAAAAATGTTTATGCCGTTAATTACTTTAAATGAACTTCATATGTAGTGCTACATTCTCAAACAATACCAAAAGCTTTGGATTAATTGATATTGTAAAAGTACATACAAATATAATTTAAGTCTCAGACCTGCTTAATTTGTGACAGCTGTTTCATAGTCCCTTTGTCCGTAATGTTTCTAATCTTGAAGGTTCTCATCACGACATATGTAGAACCATTAGTTAACTCTTTATTCTGGTGCTGACTGGCTCTCAACGGTCTGCTTTAAGAGATCTGTTTACCAATACATAAGAAAATGTGAGGTTGGGGAAAAAACACTTAAAAAAAAAAAAGAAACTAAAACTTATGAATTTCAATGAACAATTATTTGATTTAAACAATTTGTGGTTTATGTTTGATTTTGTTCTATATCTGTATCTGCTTTCTGAATTTATTTTATATGTGTGGTGGAGACAGATGAAATTAAAGTTTAAAAAGTATAAAACATTTATAGTAAAAGGCAATGTGTCATGTGATTTTGCCTGCAGTGTTGCTTGCGCAGACTTCCTGTATCGATCAAGATGCTAATATGAGATGGTGGGTCAAAGAATAAATTCTGTGGTAGCCCTTTACATGCTCTGGTGTTTTCAAAAATATATGTATGATTGCACAGTGATGCACAAGTGGCATTGTGTACTTGAATGTGTTTAAATGTGATGTTGCCTACTGATCATGGTTGCAACAGTGAAAACGAGGATTTGCTATCCACATACATACATACATATATATCATGATTATCATAAACCAACTATGTTCAGAGTGGAATACTAGTGTGATGTGTACTTTATACTGCACATTATGCACATTATACTGCCTGTCATTAAAAAATGTGATTGGTATGTTATTTTGCATTTCTAATTAATTTTTTGTAAAAAATGAGTTTTCATAAATCATATTAAAAAATTAGGCACAATTAAATATAATTTTAAAAAGTGTCACGAAATATGGCTGCCAAGCACATTGCATCATGGGATATAGTAGGCAGTGTGCTCTGCTGTATACCGCACAATTTTTGCAGGGCTTAACCCGAGTATTCTATACATATTGCACTTAGTATACATACTGTGCAAATAGTAAGAACAGTATGATACTTTGCCATTCCGAACATTTGGATTATCCCTACTCTTTATGACACGAATAAAGAGTTGATAGCTACCTCTCTGGCTTCTGAATGCTTTCTGCAGAAGTCGTGGTTTGCATTCGTTTATTTATTTTGGACAGAGCATGTTTTTGACAGTATCTTGGAAAAGAACGCAGTGTGAAAATGTGCCAACTTGAAACAACTCAGGATTGCAACAATATTGGATTTACATTCTGTATATTAAAAAATGCCCCATTTTTCCAAGTCCTAAAATACATTTGCTAACCCAAACATTAGTATCACTGGCCTTAGTAATAGTGAATATGCAAAATAAATTTTAAGGGCTTGACTCCTTCAAATGAATGTCTTGCCAATTGTAGTCTGTTAGTCTTAAGATTGAAGTTAGATTTATTCATTTCTCTTTCTTAGCGTTTCTAAACACATTTAAGAGACAAATTTAAAATCAAAAAGAGATTTGCTTCAAATTTCACTTTATAATAAATGTGTTTACATTGTATTTCAGGGTTCTCTTTGATTTGATTTAAACAAAATACTAATGACAGTATGTTGTAAAAGATATGTATAACCATAGGCATATACATACTGTTTAGCCTTTTTGTAAGACGTGTACGCTGTTTTGATCCATTACTTGTATGGATGCAGTGCATCATAGGTATTTACTGTATTTTTTCATTATGGAGTGCTTGATATTGACGCTAATGATTTGCATTTTTAAAACATTTGTAACTGTAAAGTGGATTAAACTTTCCTTGTCTATGCACTGTTTCTGTGTGCTATCTAGTGTGTTGAAAGAGTGAGAATGAGAGAGAGAGAGTGAGAGATGAGTGGACGGATGTGGTAGAAGTGAATAATAGCAGGTTATGGTAATAGGCCTACTCAAGCATGTTTTTTGAGAGAGATTTTTGGGGGGGTTTAGTATTCCCTGCACCACAGTGGAAATTCTTTTTGGAAGTTCTTGGCCTGTGCAGAGTGTAAGACTGATTTTTCAACTGATCACACACATTTTCAAAACTTTGCCTCTCTTTTTCAAAACTTTACACACAAATCCAAGAATTGCACATGCAAAATGCCTCACATCTCTTGCTAAATGGAGCACTGCATTCAAAATATCACAAACACATCTCAAAAGCAGACATTTGTCTTACGTTGCAAACACCTTTGCCATAATAATAATATCTTTGGATATATCATATACACACAGTTATTCAAAACCTAAAGCTCTTATTTCATATTTTCAAACCTAAAGTTTTCTCATGAAAGAAAACACGAAAGCAAGATTGAAAACAAACTATTTATTTATTTATTTATTACTGTAAGCATGTGGTTGTAAATACAGTATTACACAGTACAAACGAAAATAAATACATTGTTTGCATCCACTGTTCAAAACCTACAGTTTCTCTCAGTCGCTTTGGTGCATTTCTCAGATCAGAAATGAAATTCTCAAAACTACTTGTTCAACCTCCACATCATGTAGTCACTTGTGCACATCATAAAAGCAGTTTCTCATTCTTTTGAACAAGTTGCGATTGCTTTGGTACATTCACGCAATTGATTATGTACATTTGTCTGCGGTTTCCTACATTATCAGTTGCTAATGTCATGTTGCTCAAAATTTATTATATAGCTTTCTGTGCAATAATCTTATCCCTCAAAACATCTAGGCATTAGTTCATCGTATAAGTCATTACATGCAAAATGGTTGATAGTTGTCATAAACTGTCAAGCATATTTTCTACACATTTCTATTAGTCTTTTTGTAAATGTGCCATGAATTGTGCTGGTGAATCTTGACTTTCACTAATGAAGAGAATGTAGATCAACCAATGATAAACTAGTTCTCTGAAATTCCTCATACAGTGCTGGATGCAAAAGCAAAGTTCTGGCTAAGGGGTGTTTCCTGTGTTTGCTTTTCAAATTTAGTATTTTTGCCTTTGTGCCTATATTTCTTTTTCTATATCACAACGACATTGTAATGTGTTTGTGTTGTTGTTGTTGTCAGACCACTAGTAAAAGTGTAACAGTGAATCCTATCCTGTCTCTTTCAATGAATATTCCACATACAGTAATGTGTAAATTTGTACTTATGAAATGGATATATGGCATACATAAGAATTGCAGCCTCATGCATTTCAATAGAGTAACCAATAGTCTTACCCCTCAAAACATCTAGTCATTAGTCCATCGTATAAGTCATTACATGCAAAATGGTTGATAGTTGTCATAAACTGTCAAGCATATTTTCTACACATTTCTATTAGTCTTTTTGTAAATGTGCCATGAATTGTGCTGGTGAATCTTGACTTTCACTAATGAAGAGAATGTAGATCAACCAATGATAAACTAGTTCTCTGAAATTCCTCATACAGTGCTGGATGCAAAAGCAAAGTTCTGGCTAAGGGGTGTTTCCTGTGTTTGCTTTTCAAATTTAGTATTTTTGCCTTTGTGCCTATATTTCTTTTTCTATATCACAACGACATTGTAATGTGTTTGTGTTGTTGTTGTTGTCAGACCACTAGTAAAAGTGTAACAGTGAATCCTATCCTGTCTCTTTCAATGAATATTCCACATACAGTAATGTGTAAATTTGTACTTATGAAATGGATATATGGCATACATAAGAATTGCAGCCTCATGCATTTCAATAGAGTAACTGTCATCCAAACGGTTGCCATAGTTTACATCAGGTAATACTAACAGAGTGCACTGTTATACATGACTAATTTTGACTATCTTGTTTGTGAACAATGACACAAGGACTTTTCATTCTGATGGAACTGATATCTTCATTGACATTACTTTTGAGAGATGAACTAAATATTTTGAGTAACAGACTTTTGCAGGTAATCCATTGTGTGGTGCTGTTTGCACAAATTGTTTTGAGAAATGCACATACTTCTTTGCAAATATTAAGGATGAATTGAGAAATGCACCAAAGTGAATGAGAAAAACTGTATAACTTGACCTTTGGCCTATTTATAGCCCTATTCTAAAGCCATGATTGGTTGGTGTTAAGTAAAGCAATGAGTGTTTGCACATGTGAGGAGTTAGTGTGAGGCACTGATGAATTAGTGTGGCATTTTGATTGGTTGTGTTTGAAAAACGAAATCAAGATACTTCCTGTTAGTTTTTTGTGTGTTACATAGAGAATTGTATGTTGTTTTTTGTTTTTTTCTTTTCAAAAAGTGTTTTACCTTACCTTAAACTGAGTCAAAGGCTGAGAATTAGTGTATAGTTTTGCAGATTTGGTGGGTGGTTCTGGTGTTTGAGTGTCAGGTTTCAGAAATTGTGTGACAAGTAAAGATTTTGTGTGTAAGCAGTTGAAAAAAACTATTTTTTAACGTGTGAAAATTTTGGACAAGAATTTCGGAGTCAGTGTGCAAGGACCTTTACAGTAAAATAAATAAATAATTGGTTTCAAACTTGCTGTCGTGTTTACAGTGAATTTTTCAACATCTCTCTGATTTCAGTCTTGTACAGAAATGTACACAGGAGCTCATGAAAGAAGGGCTTTAGGTTTTGAATAACTGTGTATATGACATATCTAAAAATATAATATTATGGCAAAGGTGTTTGGAACGTAAGACAAATATGTTTGCTTTTGAGATGTATTTGTGATATTTTGAATGCAGTGCATTATTTTGCAAGAGATGTGAGGCATTTTGCATTTTGTGTGTGCAGTTCTTGGATTTGTGTGTAAAGTTTTGAAAGAAAAAGGCAAAGTTTTGAAAATGTAAGCATTTAAAAAAAACTGTAAAATGTTGAATTTTGCGGTAAAATCATACCCTATATATTGTATTGCTATATATCATATTGACAACTCATCAATTAAATATTTACTATCTTATATTCTGCATAACTGGATGTTTTTAAATAAACTGACAAAAAAAACTATATACATTTTTGGGCTGGATGATATGACGATATGTTTATATTGATATAAATTGATATAATTGATATATAATATTGATATAACATTGATATAAGTGATAACCCGGATTTAGACTTTCCTATTTTGTATTTACAAAATGTGTTCACCGGCATTTCCCCAGCATCAAAATCAGACACATATAAATAACACGATTCCTGGCAGCATATCAATATCCATGGACCACTGGATCTTTGGTAAGTTATAAGGAACACAATAAATCCAGTCATATAGCAGGCTCTTTTGCCACTCAATCCAGCTGGGGGGCGTGTTCCAGCGGGAAAGTGACGTCAATGATGCATACCCTCTATAAGTTCCCATCGTGTGTCACTCAGAAGGTCTTTTTTTTTGTCTAGTTTGTTAATTTGATTTGATTATTGTTATGTTTTGTTCTGTTCAGTTGACCCTTTTAATGGGCCCAGACCTGCCTTTATTTTCATTCAGTTTTCAAATAATTTAATTTGTAACTTTGTTTGTATGTAACCACTTAAAGCGTTCCCATACAATAAATTGCAAGTGGGGCATGTGTCCACTTGTCATTTAATGAATGGGATCGCTATAATAGGTTAGTGGAAGGATTGTCCACTAACCACTTTAAGCATCCCATACAATACATTGCAATTGGGACATGTGTCAATTTGCCATTTAAAGAATGGGATCGCTATAAGAGGTTAGTGGGATGATTGTCCACTAACCACTTAAAACGTCCCCATACAATAAATTGTAAGTGGGACATGTGTCCATTTGCCATTTAAAGGGGTCATATGATGTTGCTAAAAAGATGGTCCCGTGGACACGTGAATAAAGTGTATTTTTCATAAGCATGAGTGATACTGTTGATGAAACCACCTCTACTGTACTCAGCAAACTCAGTGGAAACCATTCATGTCAGTTTCATGTCATAATAGTGTTGAATTTGCATAAAAATTATGTAGAATTGAAAAGATCCCACCTGCAACTTATTTAATGGGCCTTCTGTACAGGCCCGTGGACACATGTGAATAAAGTGTATTTTTCATAAGTATGAGTTCATTGGATGATTTTATCCCCCTGACCTAAGTTGATCCAATACAATAAATTGCAAGTGTGATCTGTGTCCATTTACAATTTATTGAATGGGATTGCTATAAAAGGTTAGTGGGATGATTGTCCACCAATCCATTTAACCGATCCCATTCAATAAATGGGAAATGGACACCTATCCCACTTGCCCTCTATTGAGTGACGTGTCCATTTCTAATTTAATTAATGGGGCCCAGATAGTGTTTTTTTTGGACATTTTAAATCAAGGCGCATTCATGATAAAAAAAATATTTTACTGCACTCAGCAGGTCCCCCTGAGTCCGTGGCACCCAGTTTCGTCCCAAAATTCCACTGTCCACGAAACCCCTTTGGGTTTTTTCGGTAGAAAAAAAAAATTTCTCCAATCTTCTTGAAACTCTCTGATAGAGGCACTGAGACTAAGACAGGAATGCAAGTTTGGAGGCTCTAGAGCCTTCCAGGACTGAGATATGAAGATCCCACTTGCAATTTATGCCATTATAGAAAATAATGGGTCCGTGGACAGTGGAATTTTGGGATGAAACTGGGTGCTGTGGACTCGGGGACCTGCTGAGTGCAGTAAAATCATTTTTTTATCATGAATGCGCCTTGATTTAAAATGTCCAAAAAAAACACTATCTGGGCCCCATTAATTAAATTAGAAATGGACACGTCACTCAATAGAGGGCAAGTGGGATAGGTGTCCATTTCCCATTTATTGAATGGGATCGGTTAAATGGATTGGTGGACAATCATCCCACTAACCTTTTATAGCAATCCCATTCAATAAATTGTAAATGGACACAGATCACACTTGCAATTTATTGTATTGGATCAACTTAGGTCAGGGGGATAAAATCATCCAATGAACCTATTATAGTGTTCCCATTCCATAAATTGCAAATGGACACAGATCCCACTTGCAATTTATTGTATGGTTTCGGTTTAATAGGTTGGTGGACATTCATCCCACGAAGCTATTAGTGTTCCCATTCCATAAATTGCAAATGGACACAGATCTTGTCATGCCCTTTGCTTGGCCATTTGTTGTGATAAACAGGAAAGTGTGTTCAAGTGCCAGCAAAACAAAGTGTTAAGATATACTCTTTGAGAGAAGCAGTCAATCAGCAGAAGTTAAAAGCAGCTCGTAAGTGTATTTATTTCTTGTCTCAGTGTTTAGCGCAGTTGTCGTTGCTAGGAAACGCTTGTTTTGTTTACTGTGTGGAGACGTGCTGAAATCGCGTTTGGTCTCGTACTGTATCGCGTACCTTGTCAGTGTC
>NW_015652298.1:34047-35188 GCF_001515625.1 Sinocyclocheilus rhinocerous | reverse complement strand
ATGTCTTTGCTGTCTTTGCTTCTGACCTTCGATGATCCAGTTCAACCATACTAATAAGCAAAAATTACTCGACAACCATTTTCTGTACTGGTCCCGTGGACACATGTGAATAAAGTGTATTTTTCATAAGCATGAGTGATACTGTTGATGAAACCACCTCTACTGTACTCAGCAAACTCAGTGGAAACCATTCATGTCAGTTTCATGTCATAATAGTGTTGAATTTGCATAAAAATTATGTAGAATTGAAAAGATCCCACCTGCAACTTATCTAATGGGCCTTCTGTACAGGGCCCGTGGACACATGTGAATAAAGTGTATATTTCATAAGTATGAGTGATATTGTTTATGAGAACACCTCTACTGGAAGCAGGACACTCCAAAGAACCCATTCATGCAACTTCCATATGATAAAATAGTGTAATATGCATAAAAAATTAATGTCCATGGAACCACTATATAGGGCCCACTGAATAAATTGGAAATGGAATGTTTCTTTATGTTAGATTAAAAATAACATTCATATTGGGGCCAGGGCCTAGGGGCATCGAATGTTTGAGCGTGGGGCCCTGATGTACGACGTGGAAAAGGGCCAAAGTCCTCAGCTTTGGGAAGACCTTTAAAAAAAATCAGCAAAAATATTCAGTGAAAAATACAGACATTTTCTCACCCCTTTTCGGACCTTTTGACCCCTAAGCAAGGTCGTAGGGCCACCAAACTTTTCCGCCCACTTGAGGGGGTCCCCTTGAGACAAAGATTTCGAATTCAGCTCGATCGGACCCTTCTGAGCCGTGTCCACGAACCCTCTATGGAAAGCCCATTCAAATAAATTGAGTACGGGACTTTTTTAGGGAGGTCCCACGGGGCCCAAATCGCACAGAGAGTTGCCTCAGGAGCCCCAGAGTGATGTGATAAAGGGGCCTGGGCCTGGGACCCCAAGAAGTATTTTTCTTCATTTTACATCTATTTCTCTGTCTGCCATTGAAGTCAATGGGAGAGGCCTAGAAACAGGCCCGATTTCAGTGAGATACGCGGCCGGACTTAAAAGGCTTAGGAAACCACCAGGGCCCTCAAACTCAGGAGCCCGAACGGGGGGCCCATGACGGCGGTGCGTGCCGAGTTTCGAGGCCCAGTGACCTTC